>NC_041392.1:194728707-194736470 GCF_002162155.2 Triticum dicoccoides
AACTGTCAAGGGGTTCCCATTATAGCCCAACCGCGTAAGGGACGCAAAATCCGGGAACATAACACCGATATGACGGAAACTAGGGCGGCAAGAGTGGAACAAAACACCAGGCATAAGGCCGAGCCTTCCACCCTTTACCAAGTATATAGATGCATTAATTATGTAAGATATATTGTGATATCCCAACAAGTAAACATGTTCCAACAAGGAACAACATCTCCATGTTCCAACAAGGAACAAACTTCGATCTTCACCTGCAACTAACAACGCTATAAGAGGGGCTGAGCAAAGCGGTAACATAGCCAATCAACGGTTTGCTAGGACAAGGTGGGTTAGAGGTTTGACATGGCAATTTGGGAGGCTGACAAGCAAATGGTAGGCATCGTAGCATTGGCATAGCAAAAGAGCGAGCAAACTAGCATAGCAAAGATAGTAGTGATTTCGAGGGTATGATCATCTTGCCTGAAATCCCGCAAGGAAGAAGAACGAGTCCATGAAGAAGACAAACGGACGTAGTTGAACGGATCCTCACAAACGCGACGTTATCGGAACCAACCCGAAGAAGCAATCACCGGAAAAGGAGCACACAACATAGTAAACAACCACCACATCAACATGGCATGATGCACAAACGAGTATGATGCATGTCCGGTTCAATGAAGCATGGCATGGCAAAGTGCACAAGCAGTTCTACAAATTAAGTGGAGATCAATATGCAACGAGTTGCATATTGACGAAACACCACAACAAGTTATTTAGTTTGATCTCGTTTATGTACTCAACAATATTAAATGTTATTAAGCATGGCAAGAGGTGAAGCATAAAAGAAACTATCTAACTAAGCAATTTAAATGGGGCCGGATATAACAAACAACAAATCCGGTAAATCCCCATATGCATTAGTAATTTATTGCAAAAACAATTTAAACATATTAATTGTTGTTATCATGATGTGGATGACATGAACAAGTTTATGCAATTTTTATTAAAAGTTGACATGAGCATTATGAAGCATTTAGTCGTCATGGCGGAACAAAAAGGGTGCCACGCCAACAACTCAATGAGACGTCGGTGCAAAAGAAAGTGACGGGAGCGTGTCATGTGATGAACGGTGGGGTGCTCCCGGTAACCGGGTTCCCACGGGATAGTGGCAAGGAAACGAGTGACAAACGGACACGATGCAAAAACGGGCATCTCATACAACATGCATTCGTCCACGAACATCGTCTCGGTGTTATACCTTCGAAGCGTGCGATTCGGGCGGATCGAGTTCGTAGAGGGAAGTAGACGTTCACGGGTCGACGGTAGTGGTACATCTCGTAGACGTTCACGGGTCGTCGTGGGAAGTAGTCGTACACGACGTAGTGGAAGTCGTGGTACACGTTCGGAGAGGAACTTGACGATCCGAAGGGGTACTTGGCGGGTCGTCGAGGTACGCGTTCTTGGAGATCCCGTAGACGCGGTAGGGGTACTTGACGCGTCACCGTGTAGACGAACTTGGCGCATCCGAAGGGTACTTTTAAGCCCACGTAGTCGTACACGTTTTGTAGACGTCCGGTGCGTCCGTAGATGTACTTGGCGAAATCCGCGAAGGCGTCCTTGGGCTTCCCTGGTTGCCGAGTCTTGGCAAAACGAAGGGGATCTCGGCGTCCAAGCGAGGATGAAGACCGCGATGCGAGGAGGTGGCTTGGGGTCAAAAGACCAAGGCAAAGTGGCGCAGGAAGGTGAGGCTGCTGCAGGAGCTTGAGGCGCGAGTGGCCATGGCGCTGAGCGACGAGCTGCTGCTGCTCGAAGCGGACAGAGGCAACTAGGGGGTACGGACGAGGCCGGGAAGACGGGGATGAACGCCCAGGTCGCAGGGGAGGCGGGCGACGGAGCACGAGGTGCACGGAGCGGCGTCGGCGAGAGGATGCAGCAGCAGAAGCTGCTGCCGGCGGCGAGGCCGAGGCGGTGCGGTTCCAGGGGCGGCGAGGAGGAGGTCGAGCACGGCGCTCGCGCGCAGAGGCGACGGAGCTCAGCGGAGGAAGGAGGCAGCAGGGGCACGGCGAAGACTGGCGCCATGGGGATCGGGCTGTGAGGCCATGGCGAAGGAGAGGCGAGCTCCTGGCGCTGGCTGCGGGGTGCTATGCGGGTGTGTGTGTGTGTGTGTGCGCGGCGGCGGTAGGAAACAGAGGAGGAGAGGGATCGAGGGAGGAGCGAGACGAGGGAGAGATTGATGTGCGGGGCTTCTCCCTGGCGGCGGTGGACGAACGAGGGAGTGAGGGGAGATGCGAGGGGATCGGGCTAGGTTAGAGGGTTAGGTGGGCCGGGGGAGGCCTTGGGCCAAATGGGCCTAGCTGGACACAAGTGGCGGCTGGGCTTCTCTCTTCCTCCTCTCTCTTTTCATTAACAGGGAATTAGAAGAAAGGAAAGAAGACAAGAGAAGGTTGGAAGAAGAATTAGGGCATGTGGTTAATTTCTCCGGACTCACAAAAATGCGCCCGGTCAAAGAAAAGTAGGATTGGACATGATTGCAAGAATTAAATTCAAAGTCATTTGAATTTAATTGAAAAGGTTTGAACAAGGGATAGGAATTAGAAATGTCCAAAAATGTTGAGAATTTAGGTGGAGCTCCGGAAAATGACGAAAGGATATATGGCAAAGTTAGAGGCCAAGAATTGAAATAATAAAAGGCATTGGGATTTTTGCAAGTGTGTTATGGTGACTCCAAAGAATGGATTATTTTATAATAGCTCCACTAATATCGGGAGGATATATTATAAAGAGAAGTCATCCTTCCCTCGATTTAAATGGATCGAAGATCCATAAAATTTATTTAGTTGAGTAAGAAAAGAAAAGACATGATGGCATGATGACATGATGCAATGCACATGATGCAATGATGAATGCAACACGCAAGAAAAAGACAACGCAACAACATCGAATAACTGCATGACACCTGGCACATCGGTCTCGGGGCGCTACAACACTCCACCACTACGAGAGGATCTCGTCCCGAGATCTAGAATGGCACCGGAGGGAAAAACGGAAGAGAAAGAGAAGAGGTAAAACAAATTGCTCCTTTGACAAAGGAATGAAACCAAAGAACCTTGCGAGGTTGGGCAATTTAAAAGAAAGAGTACAACATAGATGAACGAGATTGCAAACAATCCGTTAGAAAAGAGGAACAAGGAACATTACGAGGACTTGAAGGTTGCAAAGCTATGAATGACGAGTACAATGGACAAGAAGGAATTGACATCACTCTGGTTGAAACGAGATAAACAAGGAACAAGGAAGATCAAAATCGGACAGCACTCCGGTTGGAAAGAGATGCAAGACTTGATAAGATGAAAAAGAACTTGAAAGAAAAAGGCATGACACTCCGGTTAAATGGATAAACATGAAAAGAACACGATCCTGACAAAACAAGATGATGAGTGAAAAGAGCAACGTCACAATGCCTCCGGAAGAAAGAATAGAAGATAGGTAATTGAAATAGAAGAATGGAGAAGAAAATGCCAAGCACCCTTCCAAGAAGGTTATAACGGAGTTGTTGGAAAACCAACAACGAAACGAATAAGCTTGTAGTGGGCTTATGGAAACAGCTCAACATTATGAGGTGACAACCGGCCACTAACGGAACAATTACTTGCTTGAGATTAACGAAGAGATGAAAACTTGTTCCATCAAGATGGAAAAGAGATAACTTGGGTCATTAATAAGCACCAAATAGCAACATTCCTTAGGGAAGGCTTTAGGTGAAATCTATACCAAGATAACTCCAATGAAGAGATTGACGGTTGAAAAGATCTCTTGAACAAAAAGAAAAAGATGGATTTAAATATGTCACTCTTGAAAACTTGTGAATCATGAAACGCGAAGGAAAATTATTAAGAATGACCTAACACCACCTCAAAAGATAAGGTCGAAAGAATTGCACTTCGGAATGCAAGATGAAGAATGCTTGAACTCCTCAAAACAAAACATGTGTTGAGCACCATGTTTATTTTTGAGTATAGCTTGGCTGATCTTAACTTCAAGAGAAATCTTGAAGAACAATTGAAGAATGAAAAGAATCCTTGACGAACCACCATGTAGAACCTCCATGAAGAACTCCGGTAATAAAAGGATGATAAAAAAGAAAGAGAAGTTGAAAACACAAGGTGAAGCCTTGCGATGATTTAGATGGAGCTTCGCGACGAGATAATGCGGAAAACTTAGAACTCCGGAAGAAAGATGAACAACAAGCAGCCAAGAATTTATTCCTCCTGGACAAACTCTGAAGGAAAGGATTAATCACTTGGATGAAACCAGAATAAGAATTATGTTATGCGTATCCTTCACCAATTTAAATTGATGACAAGCAACGGATTTGGCATACCACTTATTCTTGTAGAAAGGATTAAGAGAGATATGGCGTAAACTTGAGAAGGTCTTCAACGAACCACCGGTAGGATTTGGAACAACAAATGAATTGATATGATGAACAAGGAAGAGAGATCTTGAAAGAACCACCGTAAGAATTGAAAATGATCGAAGTAGGGATGCATCACCGGGAAGAATTGCAAAATGAATGAAGATACTTTAGGGTATTTAGATACATGAGAACGAAGAGAGCACGAGCCGATTAAAGATCACTTGAACAAGGCACCGGTAAGATCGGAGAATGATAACTGCAAACTGAGAATGAATAAATCTGAATTGATGGACTCCAGATGACAAACTGAGAAGACTCTTGAATATCTTCTGATGGGTGAAAAAGATTCTCACAATCGAAAACAATTATGAGAGGATGGCAACAAGCTAGCACGATGAATCTTGAAAAGAATAGAGCAAGATTAAAGAGAAACTCTTCTTCGGTCTTCAATGATGAGAATGACAACGAGAAACACCACCAAGAATTATTGAGGCACATCGGAAGAATCAAAAGCGAAGAGGTTGAGCCAACTATGAAAAGAATTTAAAAGATCTTGGAGAAAAGCATTTGACTGATGATAACTCATTCTTACGTCAAACTTAGAGAAGAATTTAGGATAGCTCTGGGAAAATAGAAGAGTCAGGTAAGATCCTGGGAAAAGACCTGTGGGTTAGAGCCCACTCAAAAGAACACCGTTGAAAAGATTTAAAAGAGATGTTGCACCGGTTGAATTAAATGACTTGAATGAGATACCAATCTCGAAAGAGCTTGAACGAATGCAGAGTGGAAACACGAATCTTCGAGATATCTTGAGCACTCCGGAACAATTTAATAGCGAGAGATGGATGATTAAGAGGTGCACCGGCATAAGAAAAGCATTGGAAAAAAAAGAAAAGGAGTATGCTTAATACCAAAGCTTGAATTAAATCCACCGGAGAAGAAAAGAATGAGGAATGACGAACTTGAAGCTCCATTAGAATCTTCATGAGAATCACCGGATAAGAACATTGACGGAAAAGAATGGAGAAACTTCCCATCAATAAAATGGATACTTGAAGAAGAAATCTTAGTCCTTGAAGAAAAACAAAAGGGAGGGAGGGTGGGAAAAACAAAGGCAACTTGGAGACGGATGAAACAAACACCGTTGAGAAGAAGTGATAAATGATCTTGCAAATGTTGACGTGAACGGATCCACTTGAGGAGAGACACACCGGTTTAAAAAAAGGATTGACAAGACAGACTCGATGATCAAGAAGGATTAGTATTCACATAGGAATATGAGAACACCATTTGAAAAAGGTATGGAATCAACATTTGACTTCGAAGCAACTCGAATACCACAACTCAAAACAAAACAAAGGATTGGCTTGCAAAATAAGCCAGAACAAACATATGATAGAGATTTCGTCCGAAGTTTTCGTGGTGGGGCCTACACGGGCTCGAGTATACAACACCATCATGTACAAGGCAGTGCACATGACATACGAAGTGTCCCCAAGTCGGCATAGCCAAGGACTCTTTAAGACACAACGAGACCACTGTAAAAACGACCGTGGAAAGGCGGACCACTAGACGTCGAACCCCAATTCATATCATACATCTGTCGGAAAGATATCCTAAGAGCTACTTGAATTCCCACCTATGAAACTCCCGAAATTTTCCGGTTATGCAATCAGGTGTTGGGGATACAGGGGAAGCATAATATCTCACTCAAACTAGCAAATCCTACATCCAGCTGTATCCATCCTTCAACACATAACCAAGAAACCTTCGGAAATCATCTACCTCAACCTTCGAAAAGCATCCATTATACAAGTCATGGCAATACTCCCGTACTCACCTCAATACTGGGTTATCGGGGTTATCTCACCAACAACTGCATAAAAGAGATTTTCGATGTCGGCGTACTAAACTCAGGTATTCCAGAACTGCAACGATAAAATTATGATGACAACACCTCAGAGCTCAACTCCCCGGGACACTTCCACAAAACCCCTGACAGGAGGCACCAAGACAATGTTCTCATCATAAAACCATCGGAACGATTCCAAGATACCCGCGTGATCCTAAAAAAAAAATTTAGTGAAATTTGAGAAGAGAAGAGTCAAAACTCTACGTCAGGATGCCTTACCAGAGCGATGAGGAGACTGGGAAGTAAAAAAGAATTCCTAAACTCTCCGATATATAATTCCTAAATGACTCAAAACATTTTTCTAGACACAACTCGGCCGCTAAAAACGATCAAGCAGTGGGGCTCCTAAGGTCGGGGAAGGCTCTGATTACCAACTTGTAACGCCCTCGATGCGGCTATATCTCCCACGTGTCGAAGCACGACTTAGAGGCATAACCGCATTGAAAGCAATGTCGCAAGTGAGGTAATCTTCACACAACCCATGCAATACATAAGGGAAAGAGATACATAGTTGGCTTACAATCGCCACTTCACACAATTACATGAATAAAGCATTACATCATCCAGATACAGTCAAGGTCCGACTACAGAACCAAAATAAAAGAGGAACCCCAAATGCGACAAAGGTCCCCGATCGACCCCAACTGGGCTCCACTACTGATCAACTAAAACGAAACAGCACAAAGGGCAAGATCTTCATCGAGCTCCTCCTTGAGCTTGGTTGCGTCTCCTGCACGGTAACATAGGCACCTGCAAACTGGTTTTGGAAGTATCTGTGAGCCACAGGGACTCAGCAATCTCGCACCCGCGAGATCAAGACTATTTAAGCTTATAGGAAGGATGGAGTAATGAGGTGGAGCTGCAGCAAGCGACTAGCATATATGGTGGCTACAATCGCAAAAGAGAGCGAGAAGAGAGGGCAAAGCGCGGTCGATAAAAGTATGATCAATAAGTGATCCTATAGCAACCTACGTCAAGCATAACTCCAACACCGTGTTCACTTCCCGGACTCCGCCGAGAAGAGACCATCATGGTTACACACGCGGTTGATGTATTTTAATTAAGGTCAACTTCGGGTTTTCTACAACCGGACGTTAACAAATTCCCATCTGCTCATAACCGCGGGCACGGCTTTCGAAAGTTCAAATCCCTGCAGGGGTGTCCCAACTTAGCCCATGACAAGCTCTCACGGTCAACGAAGGAATAGACCTCCACCCGAGACGTTCCGATCAGACTCGGTATCCCGGTACAACAAGACATTTCGACAGGGTAAAACTAAACCAGCAACACCGCCCGAATGTGCCGACAAATCCCGATAGGAGCTGCACATATCTCTTTCTCAGGGCACACTCAGATGAGCAATCCGTACAACTAAAACCAAACCTCGAGTTTCCCCGAGGGGGCGCTGCACAGGGCTCTAGTTCGGACCAACACTCAGAGGAGCACTGGCCC
>NC_041392.1:194737764-194754564 GCF_002162155.2 Triticum dicoccoides
CAAGAGGTGAAGCATAAAAGAAACTATCTAACTAAGCAATTTAAATGGGGCCGGATATAACAAACAACAAATCCGGTAAATCCCCATATGCATTAGTAATTTATTGCAACAACAATTTAAACATATTAATTGTTGTTATCATGATGTGGATGACATGAACAAGTTTATGCAATTTTTATTAAAAGTTGACATGAGCATTATGAAGCATTTAGTCGTCATGGCGGAACAAAAAGGGTGCCACGCCAACAACTCAATGAGACGTCGGTGCAAAAGAAAGTGACGGGAGCGTGTCATGTGATGAACGGTGGGGTGCTCCCGGTAACCGGGTTCCCACGGGATAGTGGCAAGGAAACGAGTGACAAACGGACACGATGCAAAAACGGGCATCTCATACAACATGCATTCGTCCACGAACATCGTCTCGGTGTTATACCTTCGAAGCGTGCGATTCGGGTGGATCGAGTTCGTAGAGGGAAGTAGACGTTCACGGGTCGACGGTAGTGGTACATCTCGTAGACGTTCACGGGTCGTCGTGGGAAGTAGTCGTACACGACGTAGTGGAAGTCGTGGTACACGTTCGGAGAGGAACTTGACGATCCGAAGGGGTACTTGGCGGGTCGTCGAGGTACGCGTTCTTGGAGATCCCGTAGACGCGGTAGGGGTACTTGACGCGTCACCATGTAGACGAACTTGGCGCATCCGAAGGGTACTTTTAAGCCCACGTAGTCGTACACGTTTTGTAGACGTCCGGTGCGTCCGTAGATGTACTTGGCGAAATCCGCGAAGGCGTCCTTGGGCTTCCCTGGTTGCCGAGTCTTGGCAAAACGAAGGGGATCTCGGCGTCCAAGCGAGGATGAAGACCGCGATGCGAGGAGGTGGCTTGGGGTCAAAAGACCAAGGCAAAGTGGCGCAGGAAGGTGAGGCTGCCGCAGGAGCTTGAGGCGCGAGTGGCCATGGCGCTGAGCGACGAGCTGCTGCTGCTCGAAGCGGACAGAGGCAACTAGGGGGCACGGACGAGGCCGGGAAGACGGGGATGAACGCCCAGGTCGCAGGGGAGGCGGGCGACGGAGCACGAGGTGCACGGAGCGGCGTCGGCGAGAGGATGCAGCAGCAGAAGCTGCTGCCGGCGGCGAGGCCGAGGCGGTGCGGTTCCAGGGGCGGCGAGGAGGAGGTCGAGCACGGCGCTCGCGCGCAGAGGCGACAGAGCTCAGCGGAGGAAGGAGGCAGCAGGGGCACGGCGAAGACTGGCGCCATGGGGATCGGGCTGTGAGGCCATGGCGAAGGAGAGGCGAGCTCCTGGCGCTGGCTGCGGGGTGCTATGCGGGTGTGTGTGTGTGCGCGGCGGCGGTAGGAAACAGAGGAGGAGAGGGATCGAGGGAGGAGCGAGACGAGGGAGAGATCGATGTGCGGGGCTTCTCCCTGGCGGCGGTGGACGAACGAGGGAGTGAGGGGAGATGCGAGGGGATCGGGCTAGGTTAGAGGGTTAGGTGGGCCGGGGGAGGCCTTGGGCCAAATGGGCCTAGCTGGACACAAGTGGCGGCTGGGCTTCTCTCTTCCTCCTCTCTCTTTTCATTAACAGGGAATTAGAAGAAAGGAAAGAAGACAAGAGAAGGTTGGAAGAAGAATTAGGGCATGTGGTTAATTTCTCCGGACTCACAAAAATGCGCCCGGTCAAAGAAAAGTAGGATTGGACATGATTGCAAGAATTAAATTCAAAGTCATTTGAATTTAATTGAAAAGGTTTGAACAAGGGATAGGAATTAGAAATGTCCAAAAAATGTTGAGAATTTAGGTGGAGCTCCGGAAAATGACGAAAGGATATATGGCAAAGTTAGAGGCCAAGAATTGAAATAATAAAAGGCATTGGGATTTTTGCAAGTGTGTTATGGTGACTCCAAAGAATGGATTATTTTATAATAGCTCCACTAATATCGGGAGGATATA
Source organism: Triticum dicoccoides (assembly GCF_002162155.2). NCBI lineage: Eukaryota > Viridiplantae > Streptophyta > Magnoliopsida > Poales > Poaceae > Triticum > Triticum dicoccoides. Next base: position 194,739,709 of record NC_041392.1, read on the forward strand.
TTATAAAGAGAAGTCATCCTTCCCTCGATTTAAATGGATCGAAGATCCATAAAATTTATTTAGTTGAGTAAGAAAAGAAAAGACATGATGGCATGATGACATGATGCAATGCACATGATGCAATGATGAATGCAACACGCAAGAAAAAGACAACGCAACAACATCGAATAACTGCATGACACCTGGCACATCGGTCTCGGGGCGCTACAATGCCATAGCCAGCCTTTTGAAGCTTTTGCAAGTAGACATGTAGCAGGTTGTGGTCCCGTAGAGAAATCAACAATATACAAATCTCCTCTCCTGAAGCCTTCGAAGACTTTGGAATTGTCAGCTTCCATGATTACAACATAATGATACTTGCCAAACACAACGACCATATCAAGATCACAAAGCATTGAGACAGACATGAGGTTGAACCCTAAGGACTCGACAAGCATGACTTTGTCCATGTGTCGATCCTTTGAGATCACAACCTTACCTAGACCCAATACATTGGTTTTGCCCTTGTCAGCGCATAGGTGATATGCTTCATATGTGATGGAGATAAAGCAGTGTGCATCAATAGGTTCCTATCATCAGTCATGTGATTTGTACATCCACTGTCGAGGACCCACTCAGTGGCTTTGGGTTGATCATCCTGCAGATGAAATAGTGCATTTTACGAACTCATATACTTCAGCAGTGAATAATATGACATCAAATTCATTAGATCAATTTCATCAAGCAATTGAACAGATATAGTAGAATAAGGACATGAGAAATGAAAATTCATTTCTTCATGATTAGCTTGTGTCCTTTCAAGCATATTCAGGTCTCCAACAAATTCTTCAGACATTTAAGTTCGTTTGGAGACCTGGCCCTGCATAAGAGATTAGCTCTTTTTCTTCACCACCCACATATGGAGGGGTGGCAAAGAGTTCATCATTATGCAATCTCCATAGGAGAAAAGTGGCATTGAAGCCAATCCACTTTGTTTCACAAAAGAGGGGTTAGAGTAAGCATATGAATAAGCAGAGAAATTCTTCGAGGACTTAGGAACATAATGATTTGAATAATAATGCACATATTCATAACCCTTAGATCTTCCCTGCGAAACAGATGTGTTAGCATAATGATGTTCATATGAGGATCTGGATCCATATGAATAATTTGATCCACGTGAGGAATTTGGTCCATATGAGGACTTGGATCTATATGAAGCCTTTGGTCCATATGAAGAATTTGATCTGGGTTCCTATTCTTCATAGGTGGTGTCATGATGACATTCACCTAAAGACTTTCAAGGCACCTTTTGGGAACCCATATTTTCTTAATAGGGGGACCGTTCCTGTAGTTAGTGCCAACATATCTAGCAAATACTTCACCACTCTGATTTTTGAACAGTTTATAGTTGGAGTCAAATGAGTCATCAGAAGAATATGAAGATTCACATATAAAGCTAGATAAAGTAGATGGATCCACTGAAGGTCCCTTCGCAGCAACCCATGAGGTTTTGGGATATTGTTCAGGTTTCCAGTAGGTTCCATCAGCATTGAGTTTCCTCTCAAAGGCAATACCCTCTTTCCTAGGGTTCCTGTTGAGGATCTGCTTTTTAAGCACATCACAAAGAGTCTGATGCCCTTTGAGGCTTTTGTACATGCCTGTCACATACAATTCCTTCAGCCCTGCATGGTCGGTGATACTAGCAGCATCCTCAGATGAGGAATTTGTGATAGCAGAGACATTTGAAGAATTTTCAACAATAGAAGCATTTGAACATTCAGGTGAAGAATTAGCAGATTCACATTCAATGCATTTCAAACATGATGGAATGAACTCAACCTGAGCGGAATTGATCTGTTGAGCAAGCAATGAATCGTGTTCCTTCTGAAGATCTTCATAACTCACCCTTAGCTGCTCAAGATCTTGCTTTCTTTGAAGAAATTCATAAGAAAGCTTCTCATGATCAGATAAGAGAGTGTTATGATGACTCTGAAGGTTGTCAAACTTAGTCTGAAGTCTCTGAAGGTCATCAGTCAGAGTTTGAGTTCGATCCATTTCTTCACCCAACATGTCATCACTCTCATCTAGCATGTTTTGAACTTTTTCCAAAGCTCTTTGTTGTTTAGTGGCAAGGGAAGCAAGTTTGGTATAACCGGGTCCAAATTCATCACCAGATTCATCATCACTGGACTCAAATAGGTAGCATTCAGTTACCTTGGCACCTTTTGCCATAAGGCATGGTGCAGAGGATGATGATTCCGGATCAGAAGTCATAGCCTTGCGCGATTCCTTGAAATCCTCAAACCAGGGATCATGACGAGTTCAATGACCTTCATAGACCTTAGAGAGCCAGTCCCAGATGAGCTTTGCATGGATGAGATGCATAATGTTCCTGAACTGATTTTGGGACAAACAGGAGCATATGATGTCCTTCACCATGAGGTTAAGTAGAGTGTACTTGCGAATATCATCAGCCTCCGCCATCTTGCATAGATCGATAAGACCAATCTCAGTGATGGTCCACAATTCACTGTTCAACGCCATGAGGCGCTTCTTCATCATGGCCTTCCACTTGGGATAATCATGACCATCAAAGATGGGGCATGTCACTGTCTTCATTCCCGCGGTCGACATAACTAAAACTCCAAGCGATTAAACCAAAATCACACAGCACAAGGGAGTACCTTTCTCTGATACCAATTGAAAGTGCGTTATATTGACTAGAGGGGAGTGAATAGCCAATTTTTACAAATTCGTCATTGAGGAATTTTAGGGTGAGAAAATTCCAAAGCAACGAACTACTTAGCAGCGCAATAATTACTGAGATGCAAGCATAACAGAGTAGTAGCACAGTCATCATGATGAAATGAAGACAAGCACAGAGTACAAGTAGCGTAAACACAGGATAAGCAGGCTGAAGACAAACTGACTGAAGAAATTGAACTAAGGAAATTGAGAAAGTCTTCAGTTAAAGTCTTCAATGTAACATCCCAAATTTTCAATTTGGAATGTTATACATAGTCATCCATGCATATCATATTTTATTTTCATTTCGTCTCGCGATCCTCGAAATCCTAAGCAACTCAAGGACCCTCGGAGAGAGTTGGGGACTTTCCCGGTTTTCAAATTTGATTTTATCAAATTTTGAAACGAGGATTTTGGTTTTAATTATTTTTCTCTCCGAAAATATTTGATATTAAAAATATGAGAGGAGATAATATGACTTCTCCCAGATAATTGAAATATTGGAGAAAAAAACTAAAATCAAATATTTGTTTTATTTGGATTTTATTGCAATTTGTTTGCATTAGAAAAACTAGCAAAAAGGCCCGTGCATTGCAACGGGAGAAAAAACTCATCACATTTGATTTAATTTATTATGACCCAAATCAATTATTACACCCCTTAGCATTCAACTTCTAACCATGACTCTCGGTATACTTCTAATCTTAGGTTTTCAATAATAAAAGAAATTCAACCATGACAAATGTGCACACTTTTAGTTGCAGAAAATTCTGTTGGTACCAAATTCTTCAACATATATTGAAAATAAGTATACTTATATAGCTTCTACATTCTCGAAAGAAGAACGGGTTGGTTGTTTCAAATAGAAGATCTTTGGAAACTTATGGACCAAAGTAAAAATGAATGTACGAAATAACGATACACAAGTTAGATTATGCTAGATAGACCTTATTTTAATGATCAAAATGAATGTACTTGTTTATCGTGTTGCTTCAGAGTAACTTGCATACATAAGCAAGTTGGCATAGAACCAATAGAAATAAGATAACCACTACAAAGTACAATCGGACCTCTCACATTACAGAACAATTTGCCCCTTCCTTTTGGTTCACATTTCTTTACAGTTTTTCTTACTGTTTGGTGTTCTATGACCATCTAGACAGTATTTTCAGATAACTTTGTTGTCCTTGCTACTAAAGTTCAGTTCTCGACATGTTTTACCCCATGTACTACACTTCTACGCAAAGAAAGAAAGACATGTACTACTACCCTGAAGCAATTGAAGTCAGACCCTTCCCTCAAGCAATCAAATTGGAAGTGTTGCTCCTGCATTAGAGGAAACAAAAGTTCAGCAGTACCAGGGGAAAACAAAGGCCTGTATCCCATAGGTATGCTGATCAGAGGAAACTTGGCACATCCATTAAGCAAAATTTCACGTATGAAACCCATCATGATCTATCTTGATCATAAGATCCTCAGAACTTATGACAAATGGAGGATACACCATTTGAACTGCACCACTGAATGATCAATTCCAGGCATGGTGAATTTGTTCCAGAATAGGAGAACTCTAGCATATTATTTAGTTGTGAAACCTGACCAATAGTATGTCACATTGGTAGCTAGTTACAGTAAGCCTACATTCTTCCCTTGACAACTGAGTAAGTCTCTTGTTTTTTTTCAAGCATGTCAAACACATCATTGCATGCAGAACAATCAAGGGACTGGCGCACCTTGATTAGTAATAATATATATAGCTAGTAAGAGAACTCTCTTCTTCGTCTTTAAAATCACAAGGATGTCCTGAAACAGCAGTATAGTTTCATCATTTTCATGAGTCTCCATCTCCGAGCACAAGTATAATTATCAATTGCAGCATCCACTACTACCTCGAAAATAGTTGCTGAAGATGGAAAGTTAAGGAGCTCAGGCCTTAGCTGGTTAGCTACATTGGAAAACTAACATAGAATTGTCTAAAAGGATGACTGAAACTATAGAATGACAAGATTGCTGACCACGAGGCTTTGTTGTACCTTGGTTGATGTTTTCAGCATTCAAAACTCTTTAGTTGGACAATAAAAAAACAGATAATTGCTTGCATCAATTTAAATTTCTACTTGCTGCAGCGAGTTTCACAAAGGAAAGAAGATGGCAAAATAATACAAAGTTTCCATCCTATAACCATAAGTAAACTCTATTGTAAATCAAAAATAGCTACTACAGGAGCCGGTCCGCACTTTCATCCAAGTGCAGAACATATAGATAGGAATTGCTATTCAAAATCTTGCAACTAATATGCCCTGTTTTTCATCCTATAACCATCAGTAAACTCTAGTTGTAAATCAAAAATAGCTCCATCATAATTTGCACACACAAAAAGATACCTGTGGCGAAGTAGGCACAGAAGGGTACATATACATTTTGTGTGCCCCTTGTATGATTTTTGGGGAAGAGTTTTTGGCATCTATCAGATATATACGGTGGCCAAAAACTATTGCACAAGAGGATACAACAATAAGAACCCAGGGGGTGAATCATTATATTCTAGCATGGACACCATGATGTTTCAGCATTCTGTCACTGCATTGAACAGGCAGAACCTTCTTGGCAAAGGTGCATCAGTATTACCTTCATCAGAGTGAATATTGCCACTGAACAACACTCATGGTCCAAGAGAGAAATATTATTGTAAGGTACACTACTTCAAGTGATCATCGATAGCAAGGGAAACAGTGTATTGTATCACTGCTGTTTTATATTTGAAATCTCAGTGCACATCACATATATGTTTTCTAGCAATACCAAGCTTTGATCTAAAACAAAACATATCCATGTTTCCCTCAGGATAACTAAACAACAATACCTGACAGAGGGTCACCCAGTTGAATCCATCCATATTGGCACCAAAATCAAACCGGCTAAGAAGAATCCCTGATCCTCCCTATCTTTCACTTGACGTTCGGCTCCCTCTTCCCCAAGCTCGCACCCGCACCTTCTTCTCCCTACTTCTCCTCCTCCCTGAATCCTCCTCTTTCTCTCTTTTCCACCAGGGAAAACTGAAGCCCCGCCATGGCCTGGAGCTCTCTACCTGCAAGGAATTCTGCTGCCACGCCAGATCCCTCCGTCTCACGCCCTCGTCCACCGTCGCCCGGCTTTAGCGAGCTACTGCCTAGGTCGTCGGATCCTCATCGTCACCGGTGAGCCCCCGCCTAGCCGCCCGCCTTCGGATTAGCCTCCCCAACCCCTGGAATGAACGGATCCGGCCCCTACAAGCTCCAGCCGCCGCCGCCGTTCTGCATCAAGCAGTCGTGCCACCCCAACCGCTCGAGCCGCCGTGTTGAACCGATCCAGAAGGTCCACTCGAGCGTCATCCGCGTGTAGCACGTCGGGTAGGGTGGGCGCGCCAGCAGGGTGGGCGGTGGCAAATTTTGAAACGAGGATTTTGGTTTTAATTATGTTTCTCTCCGAAAATATTTCATATTAAAAAATATGAGAGGAGATAATATGACTTCTCCCAGATAATTGAAATATTGGAGAAAAAAATATTAAAATCAAATATTCGTTTTATTTAGATTTTATTGCAATTTTGTTTGCATTAGAAAAATTGCACGTTTTTCAAAATTGCATTTTAGGCCATGAAAATGTTCATCTCGTTCTAAATATTTTATTTAGACGGTGAAAATTTGTTTTGGCATTTTTAGACTTTTATTTATTTTTCAAGGATTTTAATTCTGTCGGCGGAATTATTTAAAAAAAAAAGTTCCCGCGCCCGACTGGGTCTAAGGCCTAGCCGAGCCAGGCCGGCCCGCAGCCGCCGCCGCCTGCCCGCGCGTGCACCACCTCGCCGCTGCCGCTCGGACTAGGAGTCCGAGTCGGACTCCGCTGCCGCCGCTTGCCCCTCCTCCAAGAAAGTCGCCCGCCCCGCCCTTTATATAGCCGCCACCCCCGCCGCCCCAAACCACCACAACCACCGCCCCGCGCCAACCCCGCCGCCCGCGCTAAGTCACCGCCGCCGCCGCTTGCCGCGCCCCGTGTCGCCGCCGCCGCTTGCCGCCGCCACCCTGCCACCTCAACTCGCCGGAGCCCCTCACCGGAGGTAGCCGCCGGATCCAAGCTGCCGGTTTTTTTAAGAAACCGTTTGGCTTTTTTAGGAAACCCTAGATTCGTTTTTTTCAGATTGTCGGCTTTTCTCGGTTCTTCTAGTTAGCGGACGTTCGTCCATACGTTCGTTTTAACAAACGGTTTTCGCCCATTAGTTACAGGTAACGAACCTTGTTCGTTAGTCTGTTCGTCAGTATTCTTTTATCGGATTTATTCCGTGATTTTTCTGATCGTGATTTCTGATCCGATCTTAGTTTCTGTTTATCTTTTCGCTCGTTAGTCGAAATCAGGCGATTCAAGCGCCTAGAGTTTCATCTCGAAACCCTCTTTCCGTTTAACCAACTTAAATAAGTTTTGCTACTGTAAAATTTTGACCTAGGTTCAGATTAGTAAATGAAGCTTCTCTTTTTCGCCGTTTGAGTTTCATTGCTCCGTTTGATTTGATTCTTTTTGTGAACCGGAGTTCTTAAGTTGAACCTTCTGGTCAACCTCTTCTATTTGAGTTTTTGCTTGTGCATCTTGCTTGTTGCTTATGTATGTTACTGTTTGTTTACGATAGAACACCCGGAGTGCGAAGCGTGCTACTACGAGTCCCTAGGTTTCGCAGACCGTCAGCAAGGCAAGTAACACTTTGATCATATCCCTTTTATCACCCCGTTTTTATGCATTAGTTCCATCCTCAAACATTGCATGATTAGGATGTCATTAATATGTGGGTTGGGAAGTAGTTGATGAGGTAGAACCCATTACCCTGTTACATTCAAACCCTCGGGAGTTACTTCTACGCGTTGCTTATATTGTTATGCTATGCTATGCTCGTAGACATGGTTTGGGTTTGAGTGAAATCCATGACAGATGTGAGATTCTTAATTAATGGTTCAACTTAAGGTGGCAACTTAAATTAACATCTGGGTGGATTGAGGCACCTGGAGTACCTAGTGTTGCCTGTATTTTTTTGGAAATCCCGGAGTACCCGTGTGATCTTCCTATGGACCGCCACCCAGGCTCAAAGGGAACTGAGATGATTCATGCTAGAAACTTCCGTGTGCAGCCACAAGCTATTATGGGCTCTAGCATAGTTGAGTAAGTTACGTGAAGCTCTTGAAGAGGCAGATCAGCAGGTAGTGGGATGTAGGTTTGGTATGGTCTGTCCGGAGTAGAGAGTTAATGTTTCTGAAAGACTATGTCTTGGTCATCCGTTTCTCAAACACCTTGTAGTGCGAGAAATCCAACGGAGGCGATCGAGTCTTGTGGGGAAAAGTGCACAAACCTTTGCAGAGTGTATAATCTAATCATGGTTAGCCGTGTCCCCGGTTATGGACAATTCTTGAGTATCTAGTACTTGGGTTATCACATATATCTCATCACTCTTAATTAATACTATTGGGTTGTTAACCACTTTAATTGGGATTGAGTTGGAGGAACCTTCTCAATGTAGTTTCAACTACCATGATAGTTAAATTAAAATCTATTCCTTTGTTGTAGGAAAAAATTGGCTTTTCGCAAAAACTATAACCATAGAGCTTTCCACCGGCCAAATATGCATGTAGTGATAGCATTATTCAGTTCTTGCTCTACTGTGTTATTTTGCCAGCATATTCCATGTGCTGACCCGTTTTCGGGCTGCAACATATTATGTTGCAGACTTTTCAGACGAGGAGTAAGGTTCGTTAGGTCATTGCCGTGCAGCTCAGCTATGCCGTTGGAGTTAACGGACTCACTTTATCTTCCAAGACTTTCGCTGTTATCGTATTAGATGGCCTTAAGCCATATTATTGTAATAAGTTCTCTTTTGAGACATTCGATGTAATAAGTGTGTGATTGCCACTCTGTTATAAATCCTTCGAGTACTGTGTGTGTCAGCATTACCGATCCAGGGATGACACTGAAGCACAGAGACTTGACCGTCTGAGGTCAGGTCTCTACAAGATGGTATCAGAGCACACGCTGAGTGTAGGATACGACCACTAAGATAAACCCTAGGTCACACTTCTCTACTCATTTCTTACTCCTCTCCATTTTGTACTCTTTAGGATGGCGGAGATGAAGAACAAGTTTGCGCAACCAGATGAAGACACACCTTTTGGACGCCACTTGAAGGAAGTCACTAGGTACTTGAACATTAGAATACCAAGCTTCACCAGGACGTACAACGCCACCTTACCAGAAGAGGAGCGCTGGATGATTCAAGTACAAGTTCCAGGAAGGACGTTCTCGCCAACTTCTAAACCCATAGAATTTTCTTTTGAAGCACCCACCTGGAGTCTAGGCAAGAGCATGGCAGCCCACATTACCATGGGACGCATTGGAGAAGTCTACAACAGGGAACTCAAGGACACTATCGACCAGATATGTGGGCGCCGAGACGAGCAATGGGAAGTAATCAGCACCAAGAAGGATAGATCCATTGCAGCTTTCATCCAGGAGTTAAACTAGCACATTCGACGACAAGAGAATCAGATGTGCGTGGATATGATGGACTTGAAGAAGGCGAAGACTAGGATCATCGAGCTGGAGGAAGTACTCAAGTTTACATGTGATGGATATGAGGAGGAAATCAAGACACTACTGGAGAAGAATGACTACCTAGTTAAGAAGATCGGAGTATTCATGGGAGGTCCAGCACCGGGAGTAGAAGACGACGATTCCACTTGCCCGGACAACTATATCATCATCGACGACACCGATTCCGAACCTAGTGATAATGACTTTGAAGACGAAGCTGGAGCAGACATCATGGAGTCTTCCACCGATCAAAATTTCTAGATGACCACCATATATTGGTAGAATTTCCCGTTGTAATTAGTAGTAGATGAGCACTTTGCGATAGTCCTAGACCGTTTGTATGCCCTTGCTTGATTGATTGAGTGAAATGTTTGTGTTTGTCTCATGTGCATATGGGTAGTGTTCTCTCATTAGACCCCTTTTCTATTCTGATCTCTTCCATCTAAACCCATCAGATGCCTCTAAGACGTGATACCGGTTTTGCTTTCCCACCGGAGCTCACCCAGTTGATCCAGCAGCAGAATACTTTGATGCAATTGCTAGTTCAGAACCAGGGCAACAACAACAACAATAACAACAACAACCCACCGCCAGTGGACAACCTAGCCCGTTTTCTAAGGTTACAACCGCCGGTGTTTTCCAGTAGCACCGAGCCAATAGTTGCTGATGATTGGCTACGCCGTATTGGAAGGGAGTTAACCACTGCGGGATGCACGGATGCTGAGAAGGTGTGATTTGCCGCACATCAATTGGATGGACCTGCAGCCTCATGGTGGGAGAATTACATAGCCACCTTTCCTATAGCCAACGTCACTTGGGACCAGTTTCAGCAAGCTTTCCGCACGGCCCATGTCTCAACTGGAGCTATGCGGATGAAGAAGCGGGAGTTCCGCAACCTACGCCAGGGGAACCGTACTGTGGATCAGTACATGGATGATTTTAGCAAGTTATCCCACTATTCCCCTGATGATGTGGCCACAGATGCCGCGAAGCAGGAGAAGTTTATGGAAGGGCTGAATGATGAGATGAGCATGCAGTTGATGGTAGCAACCTTCAACAACTACCAGGAGTTGGTAGATAAGGATCTTATGATTGAAGGGAAGCAGCAACAGATTAAGAGCCGCAAGAGGAAGTGTGGACAAGGGAAGTATAACTCAGGAGCTCAGCAGAAGCCTCGCCTAACCCCGAACTCGGGAGGACTTGTTCATAACCATGGAGGTCACCACCACACCAGAGGAGGTTCGCATAACCACAATGGTTCTAAGAATGGGAATGGGAACGGAACCAACAATAACCAGAACCGCCCCAATCTAGCCACACCCACCAAAAGAGACCTAAGTCATGTTACTTGCTTCAAGTGGGGGAAGACTGGACACTATGCCACGGAGTGCCCTGAAGGAAAGAATGGAAACGGAAATGGGAGCACTGGGAAGAAGCCTAATCCATTCAACAAAGGACAAGTGAACCACGTTAATGTGGAGGAGGTTGAAGAGCGGCCGAACGCGGTAATAGGTAAGTTTTTGGTTAAGCCATTTACCGCTCTTGTTCTTTTCGATACTGGTGCATCGCATTCATACATATCAAGGGGATTTGTGGATACGTTTAAACTACCAACCCAAACCCTTAGGACCCCTCTGTTAGTAAGCTCACCCGGAGCAGAATACATGGCTAGCCGATGGTGCGACCAGGTACCCTTAACCATTGGCACACATGTTTTTTTGTCCGACCTAATTATCTTGGAGTCACAAGGATTGGATGTGATATTAGGTATGGAATGGATGTCAAAGTTTAGAGGGAGTATTGACTGTGCTAGTAAGTCGATTTATCTTACCACCCCGGAGGGAAAAAGGATTAAGTATGTGTCTAGGCATGTGCCTAGGAGGAGCCAAGTGAATGCCCTTACGGGAGTTGTTCAGGAGGAAGTGCCTGTAGTGAAGGATTATCTGGATGTTTTTCCAGAAGAGTTACTAGGCATGCCACAGGATAGAGACATTGAGTTTTTCATAGAGCTGTTGCTAGGAACAGGACCAATATCCAAGAGACCCTATCAGATGCCCGCAAATGATCTGGAGGAAATCAAGAAACAGATCAAGGAGTTATTGGAGAAAGGATACATTCGAAGAAGTTCATCACCTTGGGGAGCCCCTGTGCTTTTGGTCGAGAATAAGGACAAATCCCTAAGGATGGTTGTTGATTATCGAGCCTTGAATGAGGTGACGATTAAGAACAAGTACCCACTGCCGATGATCAACGATCTGTTTGATCAGTTGCAAGGAGCTAAGGTGTTTTCGAAGATCGATCTGCGATCAGGATACCATCAGTTGAACATACGTGAGAAGGATATACCAAAGACAACGTTCACGATGCGGTATGGATTATACGAGTACACGATCATGTCATTTGGACTGACTAATTCCCCTGCTTATTTCATGAGCATGATGAACAAGGTATTCATGGAGTATTTTGACAAGTTTGTTGTGGTGTTTATTGATGATATTATGGTATACTCGAAGAATGAGGAGGAGCACAAGGAGCATTTGCGCTTAGTTCTCGAGAAACTCAGGGAACACCAGTTGTATGCTAAGTTTAGCAAATGCGAGTTTTGGTTGAAGGAAGTCGGGTTCCTTGGACATGTTATATCGGGAGAAGGTATAGCAGTAGACCCCAGCAAAATTCAGTCAGTCACTGAATGGTTGGCACCCACCTCAGTTAGCGAGATTCGCAGTTTGCTTGGACTCACAGGTTACTATCGGAGATTCATTGAGAACTTTTCCAAGATTGCGAAGCCAATGACTGAACTGTTAAAGAAGGATACTAAGTTTAAATGGACAGAAGATTGCGAGGCAAGTTTCCAGGAGTTGAAGAAACGGTTGACTACATCACCAGTGCTAACACTGCCGGATATACATAAGGAATTCCAAGTGTATTGCGATGCCTCTCGCTTAGGACTTGGATGTGTACTTATGCAGGATGGAAGAGTTGTTTCGTATGCCTCAAGACAACTAAAACCTCATGAGTTGAACTATGCCACGCATGATTTGGTGTTAGCAACCGTAGTGCACGCACTGAAGACCTGGAGACATTACCTTATTGGAAACCGATGTGATGTATACACGGACCATAAGAGTTTGAAGTACATCTTCACCCAGAAAGAACTGAACCTTAGACAGAGGAGATGGTTGGAGATTATAAAGGATTATGATATGAAGCTACACTATCACCCAGGAAAGGCCAATGTTGTAGCAGACGCTTTAAGCAGGAAGAGTTATGCTAATATCATTGAAAGTAAGGGATTTCCGAAGGAGTTAGCAGAGAATATCATGGAACTTCGATTGGAGATTGTTCCTAGAGGATCCGTTGCAACAATGGAGGTCCAGTCGACATTGCTGGATAAGATTCGGGAAGCTCAGAAGGATGACAGGGATATTGCTGCGATAAAGGAGAAGATGAGCAAAGGAAAGGTCAAAGGTTTTCATGAAGATGAGCATGATACCCTATTGTTTGAGGACCAAGTGTATGTGCCCAATAACCAGGAGATCAGGAAGTTAATACTTCAGGAGGCTCATGACTCACCATACTTGATACACCCCGGAAACACCAAATTGTATCTAGATTTGAAGGAACATTTCTGGTGGACCGGTATGAAGAAGGATATTGCCGAGTATGTAGCCGTATGTGATGTATGTCAGAGAGTGAAGGCAGAACATCAGAAGCCAGCAGGACTATTACAACCTATGCCGATACCCGAATGGAAGTGGGATAAACTTGGCATGGACTTTATCACCGGATTGCCCAGGACTAAAGCAGGGTATGATTCTATATGGGTAGTAGTTGATCGCTTGACCAAAGTGGCTCACTTCATCCCAGTGAAAACCACCTATACGAGTGCAAAGTTGGCCAAGATTTATATGTCCAGGATCGTATGTCTACATGGAGTTCCAAGGACCATCGTATCAGATAGAGGAACACAGTTTACTTCAAAGTTTTGGCATCAATTACACCAGACTTTGGGAACAAGGTTAGAGTTCAGTACAACTTTTCACCCACAGACAGATGGATAGACCGAGAGAGTGAACCAAATTTTGGAGGACATGTTCAGAGCCTGTGCGCTAGATTATGGATCTAGTTGGGATGACAATTTTCCTTACGCAGAATTCTCATACAACAATAGCTACCAAGCCAGTTTGAAGATGGCACCGTTTGAAGCCCTGTATGGACGCAGGTGCAGAACACCTTTGATGTGGGACAAGGTAGGATACCGACAGTTGTTTGGACCAGACGTGATCAAAGAGTCTGAGGAGAAGGTTAAATTGATTCGTGATAGATTGAAGATTGCTCAGTCCAGGCAGAAGAGTTATGCGGACTCAAAACGCAAAGAGGTAACCTATGAAATTGGAGACAGAGTATATCTGCGAGTATCTCCCTTGCGAGGAGTGAAACATTTTGGAGTTAAGGGGAAATTAGCTCCGAGATTTGTAGGACCGTATCATGTTTTGGAACAGATGGGAGAAGTTGCCTACAAGTTGGAGTTACCCGAGGGATTGTCAGGAGTTCATGATGTGTTTCACGTTTCACAGCTGAAGAAGTGTCATGCTGAGATGGCCGATATACCATTAAGAGATACAATATCCTTGGAGGCAATTCAGTTGGATAGTGATTTGACTTACAAGGAGAAGCCAGTAAAGATTCTTGAGTTTGCCAGCAGAGTCACTCGCAGTAAGGTTATCAAGTTTTGCAAAGTTCAGTGGAGCCACCATACCGAGGATGAAGCCACCTGGGAACGAGAGGATGATCTTCGCAAAGACCACCACACCTATTTTCTAGCCAACCCGAATCTCGAGGGCGAGATTCATCTTAAGGGGGTAGGTTTGTAACATCCCAAATTTTCAATTTCGAATGTTATACATAGTCATCCATGCATATCATATTTTATTTGCATTTCGTCTTGCGATCCTCGAAATCCTAAGCAACTCAAGGACCCTCAGAGAGAGTTGGGGATTTTCCCGGTTTTCAAATTTGATTTTATCAAATTTTGAAACGAGGATTTTGGTTTTAATTATTTTTCTCTCCGAAAATATTTCATATTAAAAAATATGAGAGGAGATAATATGACTTCTCCCAGATAATTGAATATTGGAGAAAAAAATATTAAAATCAAATATTTGTTTTATTTGGATTTTATTGCAATTTTGTTTGCATTAGAAAATTTGCATGTTTTTCAAAATTGCATTTTAGGCCAAGAAAATGTTCATCTCGTTCTAAATATTTTATTTAGACAGTGAAAATTTGTTTTGGCATTTTTAGACTTTTATTTATTTTTCTAGGATTTTACTTCTGTCGGCGGAATTATTTAAAAAAATATGGCGCCCGACTGGGCCTAAGGCCCAGCCGAGCCAGGCCGGCCCGCAGCCGCCGCCGCCTCCCCGCGCGCGCGCCGCCGCCGCTCGGACCCCGCCGCCACCGCTTGCCCCTCCTCCAAGCAAGCCGCCCCGCCCCGCCCTTTATATAGCCACCACCCCCGCC
>NC_041392.1:194754779-194765735 GCF_002162155.2 Triticum dicoccoides
GCCCACGCTAAGTCCCCGCCGCCGTCGTCGCTTGCCGCGCCCCGCACTGCCACTGCCGCTTGTCGTCGCCGCCCCGCAAGCCGCCGCCCTGCCACCTCGCCTCGCCGGAGGTAGCTGCCGGATCCGAGCCGCCGGTTCTTTTTTAAGAACCGTTCGGTTTTTTAGGAAACCCTAGATTCGTTTTTTTTGGATCGTCGGTTTTTCTCGGTTCTTCTAGTTAGCGGACGTTCGTTCGTACGTTCATTTTAACGAACGGTTTTCGCCCATTAGTTACAACTAACGAATGCTCATTCGTTAGTCTGTTCATCAGTTTTCTTTTATCGGATTTATTTCGCGATTTTTCTGATCGCGATTTCTGATCCGATCTTAGTTTCTGTTTATCTTTTCACTCGTTAGTCGGAATCAGGCGATTCAAGCGCCTAGAGTTTCGTCTCGAAACCCTCTTTGTGTTTAACCAACTTAAATAAGTTTTTCTACTGTAAAAGTTTGACCTAGGTTCAGATTAGTAAACGAAGCTTCTCTTTTTCGTCGTTTGAGTTTCGTTGCTCCGTTTGATTTGATTCTTTTTGCGAACCGGAGTTCTTAAGTTGAACCTTCTGGTCAACCTCTTCTATTTGAGTTTTTGCTTGTTCATCTTGCTTGTTGCTTATGTATGTTATTGTTTGTTTGCGATAGAACACCCAGAGTGCGAAGCGTGCTACTACGAGTCCCTAGGGTTCGCAGACCGTCAGCAAGGCAAGTAACACTTTGATCATATCCCTTTTATCACCCCGTTTTTATGCATTAGTTCCATCCTCAAACATTGCATGATTAGGATGTCATTAATATGTGGGTTGGGAAGTAGTTGATGAGGTAGAACCCATTACCCTATTACATTCAAACCCTTGGAGTTACTTCTACGCGTTGCTTATATTGTTATGCTATGCTATGCTCGTAGACGTGGTTTGGGTTTGAGTGAAATCCATGACAGACGTGAGATTGTTAATTAATGGTTCAACTTAAGGTGGCAACTTAAATTAACATCTGGGTGGATTGAGGCACCTGGAGTACCTAGTGTTGCCTGCATTTTTTGGAAATCCCGGAGTACCCGTGTGATCTTCCTATGGACCGCCACCCAGGCTCAAAGGGAACTGGGATGATTCATGCTAGAAACTTCCGTGTGCAGCCACAAGCTATTATGGGCTCTAGCATAGTTGAGTAAGTTACGTGAAGCTCTTGAAGAGGCAGATCAGCAGGTAGTGGGATGTAGGTTTGGTATGGTTTGTCCGGAGTAGAGAGTTAATGTTTCTGAAAGACTGTGTCTCGGTCATCCGTTTCTCAAACACATTGTAGTGCGAGAAATCCAACGGAGGCGATCGAGTCTTGTGGGGAAAAGTGCGCAAACCTCTGTAGAGTGTATAATCTAATCATGGTTAGCTGTGTCCCTGGTTATGGACAATTCTTTAGTATCTAGTACTTGGGTTATCACATGTATCTCATCACTCTTAATTAATACTGTTGGGATGTTAACAACTTAAATTGGGATTGAGTTGGAGGAACCTTCTCAATGTTGTTTCAACTACCATGATAGTTAAATTAAAATCTATTCCTTTGTTTTAGGGAAAAATTGGCTTTTCGCAAAAACTATAACCATAGAGCTTTCCACCAGCCAAATATGCATGTAGTGATAGCATTATTCAGTTCTTGCTCTACTGTGTTATTTTGCCAGCATATTCCATGTGTTGACCCGTTTTCGGACTGCAACGTATTATGTTGTAGACTTTTCAGACGAGGAGTAAGGTTCCTTAGGTCGTTGCCGTGCAGCTCAGCTATGCCGTTGGAGTTAATGGACTCACTTTATCTTCCAAGCCTTCCGTTGTTATCGTATTAGATGGCCTTAAGCCATATTATTGTAATAAGTTCTCTTTTGAGACATTTGATGTAATAAGTGTGTGATTGCCACTTTGTTATAAACCCTTCGAGTATTGTGTGTGTCAGCATTACCGATCCAGGGATGACACTGAAGCACAGAGACTTGACCATCTGAGGTCGGGTCGCTACATTCAAACAGTGACGATCAAGTACAATAGTATCTGAATGAGGAAATGAAAGAGTTGAGGAATTAGAAATAGTAGCTCGGTGAAGACGGTGATTTGGTAGACCAGTTCCAACTGTTGTGACAGTCGTACATCTAGTTGGAGCGGTTAGGTATTTAAACCTGAGGACACACAGTCCCGGACACGCAGTCCTCACCATATTCTCCTTGAGCTAAGGTCACACAGACCTCGCCCAATCACTCATGGTAAGTCTTCAGGTGACTTCCAAACCTTCATAGAATCAGTCACTCGGCGATCCACAATTCCTCTTGGATGCTCTAGACCATGACGCCTAACCGTCTGGAGGATGCACAGTCCTCAAAGGTAACAGGCATCGGTTCCACGCAAGAACAATCTCTTTAGTGATGTTCAATCACTTTGGGTTGGTAGGTGTTTGGGTTTTTCCTCACTTGATGATTTTTGCTCAATGTCCTTGGAGGATGGGATGCTCTCAATGACAAGTGTTAGTTTCTCACGGAGCAGCCAACCAGCTAGTGGTTGTAGGGGGTGGCTATTTATAGCCTAGGGAGCAGCCCGACATGATAAGACACAAATGCCCTTCAATGATATGACCATTAGGTGGCTAGATATTTTGGGACAGCTGGCACGTAGCACAACAACGGTCGGAAATTTGACTATCAAATTCCTTGGGGCTATCATGTTCCTCACTTGTAGGCAATCCACATTGGTGAATTCCTAATTCCTCAATCAGAACAAATTCCTCAGAGACCTGAAGATCTTCGTCTCTTTCACTGAAGAAATCGACTGAACTGTATGAGATTTCCAATGGCTTCACTCGAAAGGATTGGTAGGTGTAGGATTTTCAGATGAGCATCACTTGGAAACTTTTCCTTAGTTTTACCTCGACCCCCTTTAACAGTACGGTGTTTCCTATGACTCAAGAAAGAGAAAAATGAAACTACGAAAACAAAAGTCTTCAAGCTTCATATTCCTCGCATGAATATCAAGTCTTCAGGATCATGCCAATTTCTTCACTTTCAATGTCTTCAGAAAGCCAAAGTCTTCAGTTGAAGACATTCACTTTTAGGGGTCGACTTTCTCTGTAAGTATCAAACTCCTCATAGACTTATAGACCTGTGTACACTCACAAACACATTAGTCCCTTAACCTATAAGTCTTCAATACACCAAAATCACTAAGGGGCACTAGATGCACTTACACCTACTGCTTCAAGTTTTGTCTACGCTGCAAATGCTTCATCTTCTCTATAAATTTAGAGTGCTTCAACTTCTCTATTAAAATAGAAGCTGCCACAACTTCTCTATTTCTTCTCTGTAAAATGCAAATTGTTTCACTTACGAGTTACAACTTCTCTGCTTAATCTTCTCCATAATATGCAAACTGGTTCCACTTATGTGTTACAATGGAAATATCTACAACTACCCGGGATTGTCTTCTCTATAAAAAAGCATTCTGTATCCAATTCTCTGTTACAATTTGTATTGCTACAACTTCTCTGTTTTATATTCTATGTAGAATTCAAATTGGGTCCGCTTATCTGTTACAATGGCAATTGTTACAACTTCTCTTCTTTATATCTAAAATGTAAACTGCTTCAACTTCTTAGTTACATTGGAAACTCCTACAACTTCTTTACTTTATCTTCTGCTTATCTTCTCTATAGAGTACTAGCGTATACGTGCTACTAGGATTTAGCTCGCTTACATTTTAAATAACCTGCTCATTTTTTTACATGTAGCTTGATTTTAGTTGGATTGCACATGAGGAATAGATTGTTAGTTGTGTGCTTTAGAGATATAAATGGCACCAGCTAATGACACTGGAAGGCGTGGCCAGGAGCTCGAAGCAGACCATGAAGCATCACCGCAAGGTGGTGCCGATGCGCCCACCTAGAGCCTCTCTTGGGCGCATAGATAAGAACATATGCTGACATTGGACTTGTAAAACATCTGTACTATTTTGAATGCCTTTGTATCATGTGAACTTATAAAGCTTTTGTAGAATAGGCAAACAATGAATGGTATGTTGCCTTTGTACTTTTGTATTATAGCATTTCATCTAAATATCATTAGCAGGGGTGGGTACCTAATAATAAGAAAAAAAATAGATCCATGGCAAACACAATGGAGATGGTTATTCGTAAGAAATTGTCTACAACACCACTACAAAAAAACGCTTCCGTGATGATACATGTTTGTCACAGTAGGTCACGTTTTCTGTCATGCATGTACATCCATGAAAAATTTATGACAGAATCAAGATAGTCATACCTGTGTTGTCGTAGAAGTGTTCCATGACATTACCAAAATTATCATCACGGAAGTGTCCACTTCCATGACGATAAATCGCGGGTCACAGAAGTGCTTTTGTCAAGGGTGACCGACACATGGCATCCACCATAACGGAATGTCGTTAAGCTATCGTGTCGGGTTTTGGATCCGATAACCCGTTAACGGCCCCGGCCAATGGGGATTTTCCACGTGTAAAATCATCATTGGCTGGAGGAAACATGTGTCAGCTCATCGCTGGGACAGATGTCATCCACTCATTGGACAGAAGGCGCCTATGATACGTCGACACGTGGCACGGCCCAACAGAGGCCCATTCATGTGAAAAGGCTGGCCCGTTTGACTTGGTCAAAAGGTGGCGGCCCGGCCCATGGAAAGCCTGTTAACGGCCTGTTCGCATATAGCCCATTTACAGCCCGCTAACCCAAGGCCCATTACACCCTATTCGAATTAGGCCCAATAGCGTCATTTGGGCCATCCAATATGATTCCAGCCCGTTTTTACTTATGGCCCATGTATGGCCCATGACGTCTTTCGGCCCATATGAGGCCCTATGTAACTCTTGGCCTATTAACGACCCGTGGTGAAACTGGCCCGTAATGAACAGTGTATCACTTTACACCCATTAACGGCCCGTGGTGAAACTGGCTCGTAAATAACAGTGTATCAATTTATACCCATTAACGGCCCGTTATTACGTTAGGCCGTTTCGAGCCCATGTTATCTTTCGATCTTCTCAGAGCCCATTCATTCTTGGGCTATTTTCCAGCATTCTTTCACTTACGGCCCGTTACTGTCATTTTCTGCTTGTGGGCCAAATTCAGCCAATGGTTACAGTCGGCCCGTTTGTGGTCCGTTAATATGTCGGGCCGTTTTCGTAGCGTCATCAAATACGGCCTATTAACGATGACCCGTTATGGTCGGCCCATGAACGGACGATTCCAACTCTAGCCCGTTTATGGCCAGAATGCGGTCTGTTTGGCCCATGTTTGGCCAATCGATCATACGGCCCGTATAAGGCCCATTGATGATACTGCCCGTAGAAGGCCCATTGTTTCTACGGCCCGTAGAAGGCCCATTGTTTCTACGGCCCATAGAAGGCCCACTATTTCTATGGCCTGTAGAAGGCCCACTGTTTATACGGCCCATAGAAGGCCCACTGTTTCTACGGCCCGTAGGAGGCCCAGTGTCACTACAGTAAATATTAGCCCATGGTTATTGTGGCCTAGTTTTAAAAAATAGGTTATTGCAGCCACTAGCAAACCACAGAAAAAGAACTGCACTGACTAAAAGCAAACAAATAAACAAGACAACAAGGAAATAAATAAGGAAGCAACTTACACTAGGCTATCACGGCTATTACACATATTACATCCATTGGGCATCAAAGTTCGCCACCAGTGCAAATATAGGGAACACAGCAGCATATAAATGCCGCAGCAAAACAAGTCCAGAACTGAAACCACTTCAGAAGAGCTCAAGAAACAATATCCTGGGTACCCATAATGCTGGCAAGATGCTTAGCAAGCTTATTAACTTTCTCTTGTTTGGCGCTTAAGTCCTCCAGCGCTTGCTGTTGCACCAGAAAGTATGCATCTGAATTCTGCAGGGACTTCCTCAGTCCTTCGGTTTCCTGTCGCATAACATCTGATCGATGTCTTTCAACTTGAAGTTGAGAGTCAAGAAGTCGAACTGATTCAGGCAACAAGTTTGAAGAGCTAGTGCCAGCAGTGGTAGCCAGTAACTCGAACACTACATCAAGACATGACTTTGGGGTTGTCTCAGTGTCTTCAATATAGTTTTTATCAGCTTTCTTGGAGACCAACAGGGATGTCTCACTATCTTGAACCTTATCTGCATTACTTACTTTACCATTGCATAACAGGGTACTGTTCTCCAATATTTTATCCGCGTTCTAAAAGAGAAACAAACAAACACATCTCAGGTTTACGATGTAGTATATGAAACTCATTTTGGTAAACCAGTTAAGTAGTAAGGTGGACAGGATAACAGCATGAAACAAACATATATCTATGTATTATGGTCACTTTATGGTCTATATCATTCTAGTTTATGTTGCCAAATCAAGATAGATAGAGTTCGAATCATATCTATTTAAGACAAAGCAGCATAGACAGAATATAAGTGTGGGAAACTACACAGCAATAACAACACTTGTAATGTGCATGGCATGAGAACATAACTGTTTATTCAATTGAAACTGAAATCAACATAGAGCAAGTTACAACAGCAAACAACCAAACACATTGAAGAAACAGGTTTAAAACATACTTGTTGTGCCATTGGAGTTTCAGTTGCATCCTTCAAATTTGAAATTAGTTGGTATCAGTAAATACAGTGATGCAAGAGCAAAGTAGTATGA
Source organism: Triticum dicoccoides (assembly GCF_002162155.2). NCBI lineage: Eukaryota > Viridiplantae > Streptophyta > Magnoliopsida > Poales > Poaceae > Triticum > Triticum dicoccoides. The sequence goes on from NC_041392.1 coordinate 194,761,508, forward strand.
ACCATAGCTACGGAACCTGACCCAAGAACAATTCTTCTTTTGCTTTAAGCGTTGACTTCGGGTTCGGAGTGGTGGTCCTTGTGATTTGGGCACTGCAGTTGCCTTACTAACTGCTCGTGTTTGGGTGCTCTGTGGTGGAGACGGTGCTGGGTCAACAGGAACCGGGTGTCTATTTGCTGGGGTTGGGGTTAGAAGGGGTGTAGCTGGTTCTCTGTCCAACTGGGTAGGGGTACAATCTGCATGAGTGTGGGTTATGTGTGGTGGGTCTGGTTCTTGGGCAAGTACAACCATGGTTCTATCTGCATCGACAGGTAGCATGATCTTTTCTGAAGACCGTGTTTTTACTCCCACGGATACTGCCATCAGTCCCTCCAATTGAAATGGCTGATAAACAAGAAAAGTAATTGAATGTACAGACATTGTAAGATAGACAGGTGCAATGGATAGTAGGGAAGAAAACAGGGTATGAAATAATTCACATTTATGTTGTCTAAGCAAACAGAATAGCAGGACATAATTTCACATATATGATGGCTAATTAAACAGGATAGCATGACACCATTTCACATGTATGATGGCTAACTAAACATGATAGAATGACATACTTCAAAATAAGATGACTATGTAAATAGGATGACATGATATAACTATACGATGTGTCTATTAAAGTGGTTGGCATGCCATAAATCACAAACATGTCGTCGATGGAAACATGATGGCATGATATAATTCACGGATAGAATGACATAATTTAAAATATGGTGACTATGTAAACAGGATGAGATGATATAACTATATTATGTCTTTAGAAAATGGGTTGGCATGCCATAATTCAGATACATGCTGTCTATGTAAACATCATGGCATGACATAATTCAAATATATGATTTATATACTAAGGAAGTGAGCAGAGGGCAATCGCATATATGATGTGTCAACTAAGGAGATGTCATTCAATATTGTGTATATGATGTAAAAACTAAGCATTGCAATACAACATATGCATTATATGAGTAATATAACCTTGCCAAGTTTGAGCATACAACTCGGGGGGATAATAGGACTGGTCATCTGCCTCTAAATCCTCCTCTGAAGAGCTATCTATAACTAGCAAGATATCTGCTTCAGCAGGTAGCATTGTCTGCTCTGAAGACCTTGTTTTCACTCCAGATTTCTCCATCACCAATTCAAATGGCTGATGCACAGGAAGAGCAGTTGAATATACAAACATTGTCGACAAAAGCAATGAGAAATACAAAAAAACGACAGCGTGATATAATTCACATATATGGCGCTTGCCTAAACAGCATGGCATTGCATAATTCACATACATAGTGCCTTGCAACAAGATAACATTGCATAATTCACATATATAATGTCTTGCAACAAGATGGCATTGCATAATTCATATATATGGTAATTAGACACTAAACAGGTGTCATTCACACAAAGCATGTCTAAACTAAGCAAATGACATAGCAATGCAAGATACCATACGCATGATATGAGCAACATAACCCTGCCAAGTTAGGGCATGCACCTCGGGGGGGGGGGATATGACTGGTCATCTGTCTCTGAATCCTCCTCTGAGGAGCTCTCGGTAACCAGCAAGACATGCGCTTCGTCAGATAGCATTGTCTGCTCTGAAGACCTTGTTTCCACTCCAGATTTTTCCATGACCGTGCCGAATGGCTGATGCACAGGAAGAGTAATTGAATGTACTAAAATTGTTGACAAATTTAACACGTAATAAAAAATGATGGCATGATATAATTCACATATAAGATGACTGGCTAACCAGGGTGGCATTGCAAAATTCACATATATGATGCTTGGCTAGACAAGATGGCATTGCATGATTCACATATACGATAAAGAAACTAAACAGATGGCATTGACACAAAGCATGTCTAAACTAAGCAGATGACATCTTTAATGTATACAGTAAGCAATGCAAGGCACCATATGCATGATATTACCAACATCAGCATGCCAAGTTAGAGCGAAGACCTCATGGGGTAAATAGGGGTGGTCTTCTCCTTCTGAATCCCCCTCAGAATAGTTATCTTCCTCTTGATTACGATCTGAAATGGGTGGAGGGGGCTGCCTTTGCGCCCACCATGGAATGACGTCTGCATGAAATTTTATTGCCATGCAAGGCTCGTCTCTTTTGCTCTACATGATCAGTTCCATTGTGTATGATAACTGGCATGCATAGGAATAAAACATAGTGAGATTATGTAAGGAGTGCATGCACAAATCCAGAGTGATGGTAGCAAACTGTGGATAGACCCAAAACCAATGATAGCAGGCAGATAATAGCTTTAGTTAAAAAATACAGATAATGGCTCCTTTAATGTTTGTTTGCACCCAACATGAAACTCATAGTAGACACCGGAGATTAACCAGATAGTAGACAGATAGTACTGATTGCTGCCCCAATATGTACCCCACAACCATTTAAAAACTCAAGTTTCAGCATTAGTTTGGACCTGACTCGGAGTCTAATAGGTGAACACGATGATAATGTAGCATGTCATCATATTAAGCAATGCATAACGTAAGCAGACAGGGAAGAGTGCGACCTCTCTTGCGGACCCATGTAGTCCTCAAGGTCATCTGCTCAGTTGATGATGGTAATGCAGTTGCCGTGGCTGCCGGCGGCGGGGAAGAAGATATGAGGCGGCGAAAGACAGTCTGGAGAGCGGATCCCTGCTGTGGTGAACCCTTCCGTCGTTGGAGCAGCTGAGTTGGGGTGGAACACAGTGCCGCAGGAGCAAGACAAACCACACAAGGTTTTCTTTGACACATATCTGTAAAAGAAGTAATTGAGTAAGGGCTTGTTTGAATTTGAGGATTCTAACAATGCAGGGATAGGAAATAGACAGGAATAGGACAGGAATGCATGTGCAAAACAGAGAATTTAAAACCACATGATTTCTGCCAATCTGGGTGTTTGATTCACAATAATTGGAAGATCACAGGATGCAAAAAAGCATGGTGAGATTAAGTCAAACCACAAGAAAATGTACGGTTATAATGCTATTATGCTACTATCTCTTAGTCTTGTGCTTGATGAATAGGAATATGAAAAGGAGGAGAAGTGGAAATTAGGATTCCTACGGTTTTCTTTCAAGGAGACACTAAAGGAACAAATCCTACAGTTTTCCTTTGATCCATTCCTTTGCACCAAATTCATGAAAAGTAGTACCATAGGAAACTTTCCAATTCCGATGTTTTTCATTCACTTTTCCTTTCAAGCATTGGCGATTCTAGTAGGCAGGCTTGAGCAAGGAAAATCCTACACTAAAAAATGTTTTTGTGCTACTTCTATTACTTTGGACCCATGCCACTGCCATACTAGCTCAACTCCGAGGCCCATCGACAAATGCACATCTCAAACGCGCAGAGATAAATAATGATGGCATTTAAGAGAGTACATCACGGATAGCTAAGTTGCCTGGTACCTCACTGCTTGTCATATAGTAGGATAAAATAATCGTATTTCCCGTTACTACGAGTGCTCAGTGGACAATATATATAACATGTAGAGTAAAAAAGAGATGGAACAAGTGTACAACCTCTTTGGCGAAGCCATGTCGATCTCAGCGTGATTGGGTTGGCCGGTGAGGATGCTCCGGCTGACTTGGCTATCGAAGGAGGGGAAGAAGACCTTAGGCATCTGGAGATGGAGCCCGAGGTACTGCTCCGCTGTGATGGAGGGTTTCATCATTGGAGCAGCTCCGGTGTGTTGTACGACACCGAGGCTGAAGTAGGACAAGAGAGACAATGAACAATGTTAACCTGAGTGGAATTCTAATAGCATCTCCAATACATGACGTAACCACAAAGTGCTAGATGTAAAATACATCAGCCGCTCATCTCTGAACTTAACTGTTGAAACTGAATTTAACTGTCGAAACTGAACTTAACTGTCGAAACTGAACTTAACTGTCGAAACTGAATTTTGCTGTCGAAACTGAACGCACAAGCAAGGTGAGGCTACACATCGGTCGACTGACTTCTTCATCTCTGGTCAGTCGATTTTGCAGCCGTTGGATACGAAATCAAGGGCCTGCGGTTCATCTTCAACCTCTACCCCCCTAAGCCGCCAGCCACCACCGGCCAAACAGCAGCCCCCCGCCGCCCCCAGCCGGTGGTGTGCCGCCCCGCTCGCCTCGAAAACACTCCCCACCGCCGGTCCGCCGCCGCCCCGGCCATCCCTCTA
>NC_041392.1:194765882-194793610 GCF_002162155.2 Triticum dicoccoides
AAAATCGACTGACCCAAAAGTCGATTCAGTCGACTGAAGTGTAGCTAAATTGGAGCAGCATCGCAAGCAAGAGCAAGAGCGAGAGCAGCAGCGCGAGCAAGAGCAATAGCAAGAGCAGACCAGGCAGGGGACCAAGAGCAAGAGCAGAGCAGCAGCGCGAGCGAGAGCTAAAGCAGCAGCAACTCCTATTGATGTGGACGTCGCCTTCGAGGGAGCGACACCATGGAGGAAGTGGCCGGTGACACCGTCGTGGATGGAGCCGCGTCGTGTCGGCTCGGGACCGAGTGGCGGAAGCACTGTGAGATCGAATCAAGAAGAAAATGCGGCGATTAGTGTACAACCTCTTTGGTGGCGCCGATTAGGCCACAGCTTCATCCGAGGAAACGGTGATGATGATGCTCTTCCGATGGTGCAGGTGAAGACGACAGTGTGGGAATGGAGGTGGCGCGAAAGACGAGGGGAACGTCGGGGCAGCTCCTTGGAGGTGGAGGACGGGCTGGCTGAACCGGCGGGACTATGAGATCGATGATGGATCCTCATCTGGTACGGTGGATGAGGGACATCGAGGTGTTGATGTGGACGACGTCGTCGCGGAAGAGGCTCTGGCTGGGTGGCGGACGGAGCAGGGTGTGGGGTTTCGTCGCGGGTTTTCACGGCCTCGGTGTACGAATGGGTGGGCGGATGGGATGGCAGTGGGGAACCATGGCTTAGAGACGCGCTTGTCCGAAATGTGGGGTAAGTTATGAAAGTACCCCCACTGATTTGAGGCTGTTATTTTGGTTCAGGGGTACCACGGGCATTTCACGTGTCGGGATTTCACAGGAGGTGGGAGTTTTCGCGCGTGTTGTAATTTCGGAATAGCAAGGCGCGGGTTGAGATGGAGGGAGTTGTCGGAGCACAATGAGACAAAGATATATCTTAAATATTTTGGGCTAACAAGGCGCGGGTTGAAGAGGCGGGAGTTTCGCAGCATGATAGACAGAGACGCTAGCTTGAATTTTTGGCATAACAAGGCGCGGCTTGAAATTTCGGAAGAACAAGCTTAACGTGTACCAAAAAAGACAATTTGCACCTCAACACGCACAACACACACAGACAAACACCATTTAGACTAGAGTAAGGTACACGTGCATTGCACGCATGAGATTTGGCAACCAAATTATGAATAAATACCACATTATAGCATGCAAGCTTTGAGTTATATATGCATGATGTAGATGTTCGTTTAATTCTTATAGTTCATTTCATTCAAAATCATCTAGTTTTTACAAGAAAACTAATCTATTTTAATATTCATGGAATTGTGCGTCGTAAGACATAAAGTAAAAACAAATAATGGCAAATCATGTAGAAAAACATTTGGGCAATTCTGATACGGAAGATTCTAGAACAAATAAGAAGTGCTTGTGTTTTTATGTTTGTGCATTATGCTTAAGTTCAACCATGGAGTCTTCTAGATTATACATGTGGCGAAATCTGGTGGAATCTAGATGATATCCAACGGCCAGTAGTGCTCAAATTTGCCATCTTTGGACCATCGGATTTGCCTCATCCAACGACCATCTTTCAAAGTTAAAGTTACCCGCACACAATATAAAAAAATATAAAAAACAATATATATATAGGGTGACCAGAGTTACTACCGAACCTCGTAGGTAAACCAGAGTGAGATCCGCACCAGAGTGGTACGGTAATCCTGTTCTGGAGGTCATGTTACTTGACCATGACGAGCCTACGAACTATGAGGAAACGATGATGAGCCCAGATTCCGCGAAATGGCTTGAGGCCATGAAATCAGAGATGAGATCCATGTATGAGAACAAAGTATGGACTTTGATTGACTTGCCCAATGATCAGCGAGCCATTGAGATTAAATGGATCTTCAAGAGGAAGACGAACGCTGATAGTATTGTTACTATCTACAAAGCTAGAATTGTCGCAAAAAAAGTTTTTCGACAAGTTCAAGGTGTTGACTACGATGAGAGTTTCTCACTTGTATCTATGCTTAAGTCTGTCCGAATCATGTTAGCAATTGCCGCATTTTATGAAATCTGGCAAATGGATAAACAAAATTGCATTCCTTATTGGATTTATTAAAGAAGAGTTGTATACGATGCAACTAGAAGGTTTTGTCGATCCTAAAGGTGTTAACTAAATATGCAAGCTCCAGCAATCCATCTATGGCTGGTGCAAGCATCTCGGAGTTGGAATATACGCTTTGATAAGTTGATCAAAGCATATAGTTTTATACAGACTTGCGGTGAATCCTGTATTTACAAGAAAGCGAGTGGGAGCACTACAACATTTCTGATAAGTATATGTGAACGACATATTGTTGATCGGAAATAATGTATAATTTTCTGGAAAGCATAAAGGAATATTTGAAAGGAGTTTTTCAAAGAAAGACCTCAGTGAAGCTGCTTACATATTGAGCATCAAGATCTATAGAGATAGATCAAGACGCTTGATAAGTTTTTTCAATGAGTACATACCTTGACAAAATTTTGAAGTAGTTCAAAATGGAACAGTCAAAGAAAGAGTTCTTGCCTGTGTTGCAAGGTGTGAAATTGAGTAAGATTCAAAGCCCGACCATGGCAGAAGATAGAAAGAGAATGAAAGTCATTCCCTATGCCTCAGCCATAGATTCTATAAAGTATGCCATGTTGTGTACCAGATCTGTTGTATACCCTACACTGTGTTAAGCGAGGGAATACAATAGTGATCTAGGAAGTAGATCACTGGACAGCGGTCAAAGTTATCCTTAGTGGAATAAGGATATGTTTCTTGATTATGGAGGTGACAAAAGGTTCGTCATAAAGGGTTACGTCGATGCAAACTTTGACACTGAACCAGATGATTCTAAGTTTCAATCTGGATGCATATTGAAAGTGGGAGCAATTAGCTAGAGTAGCTCAGTGCAGAGCATTGTTGACATAGAAATTTGCAAAATACATACGGATCTGAATATGGCAGACCCGTTGACTAAACTTCTCTCACAGGCAAAACATAATCACACCTTTGTACTCTTCGGGTGTTAATCACATAGCAATGTGAACTAGATTATTGACTCTAGTAAACCCTTTGAGCGTTGGTCACATAATGATGTGAACTATTGGTGTTAAATCACATGGCAATGTGAACTAGATTATTGACTCTAGTGCAAGTGGGAGACTGAAGGAAATATGCCCTAGAGGCAATAATAAAGTTATTATTTATTTCCTTATTTCATGATAAATGTTTATTATTCATGCTAGAATTGTATTAACCGGAAACATAATACATGTGTGAATACATAGACAAACAGAGTGTCACTAGTATGCCTCTACTTGACTAGCACGTTAATCAAAGATGGTTATGTTTCCTAACCATAGACAAAGAGTTGTTATTTGATTAACGGGATCACATCATTAGGAGAATGATGTGATTGACATGACCCATTCCATTAGCTTAGCACCCGATCGTTTAGTATATTGCTATTGCTTTCTTCATGACTTATACATGTTCCTATGACTATGAGATTATGCAACTCCCGTTTGCCGGAGGAACACTTTGTGTGCTACCAAACGTCACAACGTAACTGGGTGATTATAAAGAAGCTCTACAGGTGTCTCCAAAGGTACATGTTGGGTTGGCGTATTTCGAGATTAGGATTTGTCACTCCGATTGTCGGAGAGGTATCTCTGGGCCCTCTCGGTAATGCACATCACATAAGCCTTGCAAGCATTGCAACTAATGAGTTAGTTGGGAGATGATGTATTACGGAACGAGTAAAGAGACTTGTCGGTAACAAGATTGAACTAGGTATTGAGATACCGACGATGAAATCTCGGGAAAGTAACATACCGATGACAAAGGGAACAACGTATGTTGTTATGCGGTCTGACCGATAAAGATCTTCGTAGAATATGTAGGAGCCAATATGAGCATCCAGGTTCCGCTATTGGTTATTGACCGGAGACATGTCTCGGTCATGTCTACATTGTTCTCGAACCCGTAGGGTCCGCACGCTTAAGGTTTCGATGACAGTTATATTATGAGTTTATGAGTTTTGATGTACCAAAGGATTTCGGAGTCCCGGACGAGATCGGGGACATGACGAGGAGTCTCGAAATGGTCCAGACATAAAGATCGATATATTGGATGACTATATTCGGACATTGGAAAGGTTCCGAGTGGTTCGGGTATTTTTTCGGAGTACCGGGGAGTTACAGGAATACGGGGGAAGAATTATATGGGCCTTATTGGGCTTTAGGGGAGAGGGAGAGGCAGGCTGCGCGCCCCCCAAGGCCTAGTCCGAATTGGACTAGGGGGAGGGGCTGCGCCCCCTCCTTCCTTCTCTTACCTCTTCCCCTTCCTTGTCTCCTACTCCTACTACATGGAAGGACTCCTAGTTGGACTAGGAAAAGGGGAATCCTACTCCCGGTGGGAGTAGGACTCCCGTAGGGCGCGCCATAGAGAGGGCCGGCCCTCCCCTCCTCCACTCCTTTATATACGGGGGCAGGGGGCACCCCATAGACACACAAGTTGATCTTCGTGATCGTTCTCTTAGCCGTGTGCGGTGCCCCCCTCCACCATAATCCTCGATAATATTGTAGCGGTGCTTAGGCGAAGCCCTGCGACGGTAGAACATCAAGATCGTCACCATGCCGTTGTGCTGACGGAACTCTTCCCCGACACTTTGCTGGATCAGAGTCCGGGGATCGTCATCGAGCTGAACGTGTGCTAGAACTCGGAGGTGCCGTAGTTTCGGTGCTTGATGGGTCGGGCCGTGAAGACGTATGACTACATCAACTGCGTTGTGCCAATGCTTCCGCTATCGGTCTACGAGGGTACGTAGACAACACTCTCCCCTCTCGTTGCTATGCATCACCATGATCTTGCGTGTGCGTATGAAATTTTTGAAATTACTACGTTCCCCAACAGTGGTATCAGAGCCTAGGTTTTATGTATTAATGTTATATGCATGAGTAGAACACAAGTGAGTTGTGGGCGATATAAGTCATACTGCTTACCAGCATGTCATACTTTGGTTCGGCGGTATTGTTGGATGAAGCGGCCCGAACCGACATTACACGTACGCTTACGCGAGACTAGTTCTACCGATGTGCTTTGCACACAGGTGGCTGGCGGGTGTCAGTTTCTCCAACTTTAGTTGAACCGAGTGTGGCTACGCCCGGTCCTTGCGAAGGTTAAAACATCACCAACTTGACAAACTATCGTTGTGGTTTTTGATGCGTAGGTAAGAACAGTTCTTGCTAAGCCCGTAGCAGCCACGTAAAACTTGCAACAATAAAGTAGAGGACGTCTAACTTGTTTTTGCAGGGCATGTTGTGATGTGATATGGTCAAGACGTGATGAAATATAAGTTGTTGTATGAGATGATCATGTTTTGTTGAAGTTATCGGCAACTGGCAAAATCCTTATGGTTGTCTCTCTATTGCATAAGATGCAAGCGCCCCATAATTGCTTTACTTTATCGCTATGCGATAGAAATAGTTGCAAGAGCAATTGTTGGCGAGACGACCACGTGACGACACATTGATATAGATCAAGATGTTGGAGATCATGGTGTCATGCCGGTGACGATAGAGATCATGACAGTACTTTGGAGATGGAAATCAAAGGCGCAAGATGATGATGGCCATATCATGTCACATATTTTGATTGCATATGATGTTTATCTTTTATACATCTTATTTTGCTTAGTTTGACGGTAGCATTTTAAGATGATCTCTCACTAATTATCAAGAAGTGTTCTCCCTGAGTATGCACCGTTGCGAAAGTTCTTCGTGCTGAGACGCCACGTGATGATCGGGTGTGATAGGCTCTACGTTCAAATACAACGGGTGCAAAACAGTTGCACATGCGGAATACTCAGGTTAAATTTGACGAGCCTAGCATATACATATATGGCCTCGGAACACGGAGACCGAAAGGTCGAACATGAATCATATAGTATATATGATCAACATAGTGATGTTCACCATTGAAAACTACTCCATCTCACGTGATGATCGGACATGGTTTAGTTGATTTGGATCACGTGATCACTTAGATGACTAGAGAGATGTCTGTCTAAGTGGGAGTTCTTAAGTAATATGATTAATTGAACTTAAATTTATCATGAACTTAGTCCTGGTAGTATTTTGCAAATCATGTTGTAGATCAATAGCTCGCGTTGTTGCTTCCCTGTGTTTATTTTGATATGTTCCTAGAGAAAATTGTGTTGAAAGATGTTAGTAGCAATGATGCGGATTGGATCCGTGATCTGAGGTTTATCCTCATTGCTGCACAGAGGAATTATGTCCTTGATGCACCTCTAGGTGACAAACCTATTGCAGGAGCAGATGCAGACGTTATGAACGTTCGGCTAGCTAAATATGATGACTACATGATAGTTTAGTGCACCATGCTTAACGGCTTAGAATCGGGACTTCAAAGACATTTTGAACGTCATGGACCATATGAGATGTTCCAGGAGTTGAAGTTAATATTTCAAGCAAATACCCGAGTTGAGAGATATGAAGTCTCCAACAAGTTCTATAGCTAAAAGATGGAGGAGAATCGCTCAAGTAGTGAGCATATGCTCAGATTGTCTGGGTACTACAATCGCTTGAATCAAGTGTGAGTTAATCTTCCAGATAAGATAGTGATTGACAGAATTCTCTAGTCACCATCACCAAGTTAGTAGAACTTCGTGATGAACTATAGTATGCAAGGGATGACGAAAACGAATCCCGACCTTTTCATGATGATGAAATCGATGAAGGTAGAAATCAAGAAAGAGCATCAAGTGTTGATGGTTGACAAGATCACTAGTTTCAAGAAAAGGGCAAAGGGAAAAAGGGGAACTTCAAGAAAAACAGCAAGCAAGTTGCTGCTCAAGTGAAGAAGCCCAAGTCTGGTCCTAAGCCTGAGACTAAGTGCTTCTACTACAAAGGGACTGGTCACTGGAAGCGGAACTACCCCAAGTGATTGGCGGATAAGAAGGATGGCAAAGTGAACATAAGTATATTTGATATACATGTTATTGATGTGTACTTTACTAGTATTTATAGCAACCCCTCAGTATTTGATACTAGTTCAGTTGCTAAGAGTAGTAACTCGAAACGGGAGTTGCAGAATGAACAGAGACTAGTTAAGGGTGAAGTGACGATGTGTGTTGGAAGTGGTTCCAAGATTGATATGATCATCATCGCACACTCCCTATACTTTCGGGATTAGTGTTGAACCTAAATAAGTGTTATTTGGTGTTTGCGTTGAGCATAAATATGATTTGATCATGTTTATTGCAATACGGTTATTCATTTAAGTAAGAGAATAAATTGTTGTTGCGTTTACATGAATAAATCCTTTTATGGTTACACACCCAATGAAAATGGTTCGTTGGATCTTGATCGTAGTGATACACATATTCATAATATTGAAACCAAAAGATGCAAAGTTAATAATGATAGTGCAACTCATTTGTGGCACTGCCGTTTAGGTCATATTGGTGTAAAGCGCAAGAAGAAACTCCATGCTGATGGACTTTTGGAATAACTTGATTATGAATCAGTTGATGCTTACAAACCATGCCTCATGGGCAAGATGACTAAGACTTCGTTCTCCGGAACAATGCAGCAAGCAACAGATTTGTTGGAAATCATGCATACTGATGTATGTGGACCGATGAATATTGAAGCTCGCAGCAGGTATCATTATTTTCTGATCTTCACAGATGATTTGAGCAGATATGAGTATATCTACTTGATGAAACACAAGTCTGAAATATTTGAAAAGTTCAAAGAATGAGTGAAGTGGAGAATCATCATAACAAAAATAAAGAAGTAAAATATTTGAGTTACGAGTTTGGCCTTCAGTTAAAACAATGTGAAATAATTTCACTACTCACGCCACCTGGAACACCATAGTGTAATGGTGTGTCCGAACATCGTAATCGTACTTTACTTGATATGGTGCGATCTATGATGTCTCTTACAGATTTACCGCTATCGTTTTGGGGTTATGCATTAGAGACAGCTACATTCACGTTAAATAGGGCACCATCTAAATCCATTGAGACGACACCGTATGAACTATGGTTTGGCAAGAAACCTAAGTTGTCATTTCTTAAAGTTTGATGTTGCAATGCTTATGTGAAAAAGTTTCAACCTGATAAGCTCTAACCCAGATCGGAGAAGTGTGTCTTCATAGGATACCCAAAAGAAAATGTTGGGTACACCTTCTATCACAGATCCGAAGGCAATATATTCGTTGCTGAGAATGGATCCTTTCTAGAGAAGGAGTTTCTCTCGAAAGAAGTGAGTGGGAGGAAAGTAGAACTTGATGAGGTAACTGTACCTGCTCCCTTATTGGAAAGTAGTTCATCACAGAAATCTGTTCCTGTGACTACTACATCGATTAGTGAGGAAGCTAATGATGATGATCATGTAACTTCAGATCAAGTTACTACCGAACCTCGTAGGTAAACCAGAGTGAGATCCGCACCAGAGTGGTACGGTAATCCTGTTCTGGAGGTCATGTTACTTGACCATGATGAGCCTACGAACTATGAGGAAGCGATGATGAGCCCAGATTCCGCGAAATGGCTCGAGGCCATGAAATCTGATATGAGATCCATGTATGAGAACAAAGTATGGACTTTGATTGACTTGCCCAATGATCGGCGAGCCATTGAGATTAAATGGATCTTTAAGAGGAAGACAGACGCTGATAGTAGTGTCACTATCTACAAAGCTAGAATTGTCGCAAAAAAAGTTTTTCGACAAGTTCAAGGTGTTGACTATGATGAGAGTTTCTCACTCGTATCTATGCTTAAGTCTGTCCGAATCATGTTAGCAATTGCCGCATTTTATGAAATCTGGCAAATGGATAAACAAAACTGCATTCCTTAATGGATTTATTAAAGAAGAGTTGTATACGATGCAACTAGAAGGTTTTGTCGATCCTAAAGGTGTTAACTAAATATGCAAGCTCCAGCGATCCATCTATGGCTGGTGCAAGCATCTTGGAGTTGGAATATACGCTTTGATAAGTTGATCAAAGCATATAGTTTTATACAGACTTGCGGTGAAGCCTGTATTTACAAGAAAGTGAGTGGGAGCACTATAGCATTTCTGATAAGTATATGTGAACGACATATTGTTGATCGGAAATAATGTATAATTTTCTAGAAAACATAAAGGAATATTTGAAAGGAGTTTTTCAAAGAAAGACCTCGGTGAAGCTGCTTACATATTGAGCATCAAGATCTATAGAGATAGATCAAGACGCTTGATAAGTTTTTCCAATGAGTACATACCTTGACAAGATTTTGAAGTAGTTCAAAATGGAACAGTCAAAGAAAGAGTTCTTGCCTGTGTTGCAAGGTGTGAAATTGAGTAAGACTCAAAGCCCGACCACGGAAGAAGATAGAAAGAGAATGAAAGTCATTCCCTATGCCTCAGCCATATATTCTATAAAGTATGTCATGCTGTGTACCAGATCTGTTGTATACCCTACACTGTGTTAAGTGAGGGAATACAATAGTGATCTAGGAAGCAGATCACTGGACAGCGGTCAAAATTATCCTTAGTGGAATAAGGATATGTTTCTCGATTATGGAGGTGACAAAAGGTTCGTCGTAAAGGGTTACGTCGATGCAAACTTTGACACTGATCCAGATGATTCTAAGTCTCAATCTGGATGCATATTGAAAGTGGGAGCAATTAGCTAGAGTAGCTCCGTGCAGAGCATTGTTGACATAGAAATTTGCAAAATACATACGGATCTGAATATGGCAGACCCGTTGACTAAACTTCTCTCACAGGCAAAACATAATCACACCTTAGTACTCTTCGGGTGTTAATCACATCGCGATGTGAACTAGATTATTGACTCTAGTAAACCCTTTGAGTGTTGGTCACATAATGATGTGAACTATTGGTGTTATATCACATGGCAATGTGAACTACATTATTGACTCTAGTGCAAGTGGGAGACTGAAGGAAATATGCCCTAGAGGCAATAATAAAGTTATTATTTATTTCCTTATTTCATGATAAATGTTTATTATTCATGCTAGAATTGTATTAACCGGAAACATAATACATGTGTGAATACATAGACAAACAGAGTGTCACTAGTATGCCTCTACTTGACTAGCTCGTTAATCAAAGATGGTTATGTTTCCTAACCATAGACAAAGAGTTGCTATTTTATTAACGAGATCACATCATTAGGAGAATGATGTGATTGACATGACCCATTCCATTAGCTTAGCACCCGATCGTTTAGTATGTTGCTATTGCTTTCTTCATGACTTATACATGTTCCTATGACTATGAGATTATGGAACTCCCGTTTGCCAGAGGAACGCTTTGTGTGCTACCAAACGTCACAACGTAACTGGGTGATTATAAAGGAGCTCTACAGGTGTCTCCAAAGGTACATGTTGGGTTGGCGTATTTCGAGATTAGGATTTGTCACTCCGATTGTCGGAGAGGTATCTCTGGGCCCTCTCGGTAATGCACATCACATAAGCCTTGCAAGTATTGCAACTAATGAGTTAGTTGCGAGATGATGTATTACGGAACGAGTAAAGAGACTTGTCGGTAACAAGATTGAACTAGGTATTGAGATACCGACGATCAAATCTCGGGCAAGTAACATACCGATGACAAAGGGAACAACGTATGTTGTTATGCGGTCTGACCGATAAAGATCTTCGTAGAATATGTAGGAGCCAATATGAGCATCCAGGTTCCGCTATTGGTTATTGACCGGAGACATGTCTCGGTCATGTCTACATTGTTCTCGAACCCGTAGGGTCCGCACGCTTAAGGTTTCGATGACAGTTATATTATGAGTTTATGAGTTTTGATGTACCGAAGGAGTTCGGAGTCCCGGATGAGATCGGGGACATGACGAGGAGTCTCGAAATAGTCGAGACGTAAAGATCGATATATTGGACGACTATATTCGGACATCGGAAAGGTTCCGAGTGGTTCGGGTATTTTTCGGAGTACCGGAGAGTTACGGGAATACGGGGGAAGAAGTATATGGGCCTTATTGAGCTTTAGGGGAGAGGGAGAGGCAGGCGGCCCCCCCTCCAAGGCCTAGTCCGAATTGGACTAGGGGAGGGGCTGCGCCCCCTCCTTCCTTCTCTTCCCTCTTCCCCTTCCTTGTCTCCTACTCCTACTACATGGAAGGACTCCTAGTTGGACTAGGAAAAGGGGAATCCTACTACCGGTGGGAGTAGGACTCCCGTAGGGCGCGCCATAGAGAGGGCCGGCCCTCCCCTTCTCCACTCCTTTATATACGGGGGCAGGGGGCACCCCATAGACACACAAGTTGATCTTCGTGATCGTTCTCTTAGCCGTGTGCGGTGCCCCCCTCCACCATAATCCTCGATAATATTGTAGCGGTGCTTAGGCGAAGCCCTGCGACGGTAGAACATCAAGATCGTCACCACGCCGTCGTGCTTACGGAACTCTTCCCCGACACTTTGCTGGATCAGAGTCCGGGGATCGTCATCGAGCTAAACGTGTGCTAGAACTCGGAGGTGCCGTAGTTTCGGTGCTTGATCGGTCGGGCCGTGAAGACGTACGACTACATCAACCGCGTTGTGCCAACGCTTCCGCTGTCGGTCTATGAGGGTACGTAGACAACACTCTCCCCTCTCGTTGCTATGCATCACCATGATCTTGTGTGTGCGTAGGAAATTTTTGAAGTTACTACGTTTCCCAACAATTATGACCTCACCTATTCTTTTACACCCACATAGTAGTCTTGTCTTTATAATTGTACCACTTACTTTCTCTCGTGCATGCATGCACACACACTACCAGTCGGCATTATCCATCGCACGCATGCAATCTTTTTCTTCAGGTCGGTCTCCCATGAAGGCACACACCCACACACATCCCCCTCTGCATCATATCGGGCATTCTTTATCTCTCATGCGTGCATGCGCAACAATCGATGTTCCTCTATGTATGTGTGTATATAGCTAGGTCTTTCATAGTTTTTCACACAAACCGATCAATCGATATATCCAGTGAGGTCTCACCCTCTTTCCCACGTCCACATCGATCAATCTATACCTCTCTATATAGGATTAACATATATAGCCAATACACCCACATTAATTATATATCCAACGTCCCCCTCTCATCATCCATGCTTTCCGCTTCATCTCTCAGACACGTGCACAATGGCGAAGATAGGGGCAGTAAGGGCCCTACCCCCTCCCCCCTAACATCACTATATATCGAGGCTAATATGAATGTGATCGTTAGACAATTGCTGCTAAAAATGGTTTAAGTTCATGAATTGACCCTCCTCGTAAAGGATTAGCAATGCTTGGCCCCCTAGCTCATTTATTTTTCATGGCTCCACCACTGCGTGCAACAGCGCACGTGTTCGCGCCCTCTCTCTAAATATCAATCTCGCACTTGTGCATTCCTTCATAGTCTCCCTCCACTCGGCCCCTCGCACCATCTTCTAGCCCCCACCGGATTTTGCCACATGTACAATCTAGCAAACTCCATGGTTGAACTTAAGCATAATGCACAAACCTCAAAACAACAGTGGTTCTCTTTTGTTCTAGAATCTTCCGTATCATAACTGCCCAAACTTTTTTTCTAGTTGAATTGCCATTATTTGTTTTTACTTTATGCTTTACAACGCACAATTCCATGAATCATAAAATAGATTAAGGGCTTCTTTGATTCAAAGGATTCTCAAAGGAATTTTGGAGGATTCTAATCATTAGGAATTTTTCCTATCTTGGTTGTTTGATTCGTAGGATTGTAAACCATAGGAATTTTTCCATATGATTCATTTGCACTAGATTTCATAGGAAACATCCCATCCACTCAAACCTCTTTGAAATAATTCTGCGTTTTTTCTATGCACAGTCAAACACTCATACAATCATGTAGGATTCAAGACGACATTCCACTATAATCCCATGTTTTTCCTATTCCCGCGTTCTTAGCTTTTTTATAAAAACTAATTGATTTTGAATGAGATGAACTATAAGAATCAAACGAAGGGCTACATCAGGCATATATGACTCAGAGCTTACATGCTATAGTGTGGTATTTATTCATAATTTGGTTGCAAAATCTGATGCGTGCAATGCACGTGTACCTTACTAGTACTTCGAGTATGTGCAAAACACATAAATTAGAATACCAATGGCACGCTACAAAGTGTCTCTCTTACAGTTCGTGAAGCCACGTGGCACATGTGGAGGCGTTGTCGCGACCTCCTTGCATGGATTAATCACAGTGACGTGCTGCTGGTTCCAGAAGAATGTACTCGTCCTCCCTGAGCCATACTGGTGGTACATGCACAAAGCGAAGATGTGCGCGCACGCCACGCACGCACTCATTCCCTCGCACGCACACGCGGGTACACGGGCGGACGCAATTTTGTACCAAGATCCACCCCATGTGATAATTTGACGCGTGTAAAGTCGTTCACTTCATTGATGGTCAATTAATAAAGCGCATGCAAATTGAGTGGATGTGAGGGCGGAAGAAAGACATTATTACTCCACTACGCGCATGCGAGTGGTTAAATCGTGGGTTGCTAGTACTACTTCCATTGGTCTCCTTCGTATTTTATGCCAATTTTTGACAGTAGCATAATATTTACGCATTTGAGAAGTATAATACTTGAAATTTATGTTCAGCTAAACTCATCGGGAGCCGTTTCGGGCCTCAAAACCAAAACCATCAATTAATCTTTACCTTGTTCCCATCACATTCGAAAGCCTGCTCACACCTACTAGTACGTACCAAACCTGAACGTGTTCCCACTATGCAGGTATTAGTACTAGTGCTAGTACTTAGGTTATAAAAAGGGGAACTACCTAACCAAAAATTACTCTACCTTTCCTCCTCATAAGTGCTTCTTCTTCGTCCGTCGTTGCCATGGCCGGTGAGCAGAGCTCTAGGTCGAGAACTACTCGTAACAAGGGAGCGGCAACTAAGGCTGTGGAAAAAAAGAGAGGGCTCACCGCCACGCAGAGACCTCGAAAGATCTCTTACGGGCAGGCGATGGCTCCCAAGAGCGCCCTAGCCGCGGAGGCGAACATGCCGAGCCGGCGGAGCTGGAGTCGTTATCCCTCGACGGCATGCCCGATCAGATCAATAAGCACCTCAATAAGCAGAAGGAGTTCATCCAAGGCTTGATGGAGTTGCTGAAGGAGAGCCTCAACGACATGCCCGCTAAGCCCAATCAGTAGGGGAGTTGACCTCCGGCTTGGTGATGCTGCTGAAGAAGAGCATTGCCTCGGAGAAGAAGGCGACCGGCGAAATCCTGCGACTTCAGGAGGACAAGGCGAAGCTCTGCCATGAGATCGACCTGTTGAAGGAGAAGAACAATGGCTAGAAGAAGCTGCATGACAATAGTAGTTCCTCGATGAAGATGCCGCAGGCCCTCGTCATGGAACAGAAGGAGGAGTTGGCGAAGCTCCGCATCAAGCACCCGGCTGCTGTCAAGGTACGTAATGCGGCCGTGGAACAGATGATGAAGGCTCGCGTCGAGAAATCCCGCGGCATGGACAAAATGAAGAAGATGGTGGAGGAGACGCGCAAGGAGATGGAGGTCGTGGAGGAGATGAAGAAGCAGTTACGACTCCGCAGCGAATTAGATCATTTGGGGTGATAATCTTCCTTCTTTTGCTCATGTGTTTCATCTTTTGCTTCGGGTGTTTCACCGCACGTGTCACGTTCTCTGCGAGGCATGAATAGAACAATGTTTTTTTGAGGGAATGAATAGAACAATGCTAACAATGAGATGACTAGCAAATTAGATCATTTTTATCGCCATATGGCACTGGGCTGCCGTGTTTTGTGCTCCTCCATCGCAGTACTACTCCAGTGGAAAACTTGAGTATACCGCACTGTTCTTTGCTCCTCCTCGATCAGGTCATTGGCGCATTTATACGAGCAGTCAAATCACAAGGCCCCGCCTTCCAGCAGTAATGAGCCGTCAAATCACAAAGGCCCTCGCCTCTCGTGAAACCGACCAAGCTAGACTGCCCCGCCCTCTAGCCTTTTAAAAAATGTATACTTTTGTACAACAGTAGTATCGATGGATTGCGCCATGGAGCAAAACTTGAAATTAAAAAAAGGTGGTACATATAGAGAACGCTCGTCGCCAAATTATGCACATAGTACTATTAAAAAGGCTAGTCACAATAATGGTGTCCAGCACAACCCACCCCTCAAATAAAACTAAGAGGGTGCTTGGATACGTTTTAGTCCCATGACTAAAAGTAGTGGGACTAAAACATGCTAGCCTCACCCATGCATGGATCCAAATACTAAAAAGGCTAAAATCAAGTTAATGAGCATTTATTATCCTCCAAACCCTCCAATCCAGAACTCGCCTGTGTTAAAGGAGAGGAGTTAAATGAGTAGAGAGAGGACTAATCCATATTTTATTAGGGGTACCCCTGACTAAAAATTTTTAGTCTCAAGACTAGTTTTAGCCCCTCTTTAGTCAGGGGTGCTTGGAACTTTAGCCTCTTAAGAGACTATTTTTAGTTAGACTAAAATAAGTCCCTTGGATCCAAACACCCTCTAAGCATCCTGGAATTCTTTGACAAAACTAAGCACCCTGAAATTCTTTGACAACTAAACTGCTGGCTATATGATGTTGGCCATATATATTGTACGTATATAATGTGAAGAAACGAGTGGTAGTACTATACCAACTAAAAGATGAAATGTAAGAAATACTAGTATGTACGTACTGAAGAGTTAAAGTAACGAGAAGAAACATAACATAGTTCTGCCGGGGGCTCAGCACAACACACCCCTCAAACTAAATTAAGCACACCTGAAATTAAACTTGGCAACTATTCTGGTAGACACTGCATTAGAACCACCATGAGCAACGACACTGCCACCTTACTCAGAGTCCTCGTCCATGTCCTCGACTTCGTCCTTGTCCCTCTTCCTCTTGGCCGATACTTCTTTAATTGAACCGCACACTTGGCTGTTGCTTTTCTTCCAACCCTTGTAGATATTGAAGCAAAGGTAGCCATCCATCGCAGCGTAGTGGATGTAGTCTGTATCTAGTACATTCCGCTAGCATGCATGACGATGAAATGTGTATGGAGGTTTCTCCAGTTTACGGTACCAAGGATGAACCATGGCTCCTGCCAGGGTCAGCATTGAAGGCTGATGAGAGGACACCAGCCGATTCTTCTAGAGGTCGAAGGGGTTGCCTACAACGAGACCTATCCGATGCAGGACATCACTGTCGTTCTTAAAGTCTACAGTAACGAATTTCATTGTTTTGTTCTTGAGAAAGTTCTTAAAATCCTGGCACTCAACGTCGACATGGCATATGTGGTAGACCAAGCAAACGTTATGTATGCAAACCTAGATCACGGCGGGCTTCTTCCTCTCTTCGTCCTTTAGATCCTTCTCTGGTCCCAGGACTGTGCTATACTCAACATCTAGCCCAGCAACCCACTCATCATCTGAGTTTTCGAACATGTGTCTGAAGCGAGAAAGGCATCCTTTCACCGTCGCGGAAGAACGGGTGTAGATGACGTCGAACTCATCACCGGTGATGGTTCTAACCTTGTACTCACTGCCGATCATGGAGATTTGGGACGCCATGGATTTGGGAGGAGGGTTAGGATTAGTGGAACTGACGTAATGTGAATGGACGGGACGACTAGGAGCGAACCGCCGTAGTATTGAAGGACGTGCGGGGACGAGTAGGAGTGAACTGCCAGCGTGCGAATGACAGGGTAGTGGCTTTCCATTCTCCCATGATACGGGCTTCCGAGAGCCCTTGGATCTGAGATTGAACGGTTGCATGGCGTGATTCTAGACCTATGGGTGAATATCCTATCCTGGAGGGTTATTTTGCAAATTTTTAGCAACTTAGCATGCGACCGTTTGATCTCAGATCCAAGGGCTGCCAGCAGCCCGTATCATGGTCGCGCCTACCACGATCATCTCGTCGCTCGCGCGGTCGCGGCCTTGGAGATTTAACACGGTGTGTTAGGCTATCTGATGTTGGCATGTCATACATAGTCATCACTTAGTCACTCATACTACAACAAGGTTGGCTATAAGTGTATTTTTTTACTCCTCTCTATCTCTTTCTTCGTACTCCCTCCGTCCCATAATATAAGAATGTTTTTGACACTAGTGTAGTGCCAAAACGTTCTTATATTATGGGACACAGGGAGTACTGGTATTTATTGCATTTGCCAAGGAGTGACCTCTTCCAATGAAATGGTGTTGCTAAGTTTGCTTCATTTAATTAGCTATAGACTCAAAATTGTCTTTTCACTGAGGTACACGTGCTTAGCACTGTTTCTTCCTTGGGTCACCAAACTAGTCTATCTCTTCTTGATTAACTTGCCACATTAGACTTTATGCCTATGTGGCAAGCTTAAGCACCTATAGGAGCAAGTAAAAGTAAGTACAATAGTGCGCTTTACATGGCATTTTTGCATATGTGGAGGAAAGAGAGGCAAGGAAAAAGTGGAGAAGTGGGCTCTCATGCAAGAGCCAGCCTCTACTACATGGTGGAGCATTGGGAGAAGCACCTATATGGAGGTGGTCAGGAATCGGGAGACTCACGCCGGTCGTAGCGCCGCAGTTAAAATGATAATGGCAAGTCAAATCACGGGGGCCCACCTGTCCAGCAGTAACTTGCTGTCAAATCACACAGCCCTACATTTGCAGCAGCCTACTCCCTCGTCTTCTCGCGTCTGGGGCGAACCGACTAGGCGGAACTGCCCCGCTGCTTACCGCGCAGGAAAAGCCCCACCCTCGACTTTTAAATAGTATACATTATACTAATTTTGTATCCATGGATTGCGCCTGCGCCATGGAGCAAAGCGTCTAGAAAACGGAGGAGAGACGGTGGTCTTGCAATAGAGAAGAGGGAGAGGCGAGATGGTGGTTTTGGAATGGAGATGATGGAGAGGAGAGAAGGCGGTTTTGCAATGGAGAAGATCAGAAGAGGGAGAGGCGAGACGGTGGTTTTGGAATGGAGATGATGGAGAGGAGAGGAGGTAGTTTTGCAATGGAGAAGAGGGAGAGGAGCGTGCAGCAGCGATTTAGGATTGGACGAGAGGGCCGGGGCACTATGACTGGATCAAAATCAAAATCAATTTACCCTTCAATTAAGAAAGCGACCCCACATTAACTAGTCTCCCTTTTATTCTGGGTCATAATTGACCATGATTTTCGCACATAAAATATATGTTATACGTTGCAAAAATAATATAATTTGAAAGTACATTCAGATACGAACCAAACGATACAAATTTTGGTGACATGCATTCACATTTTGCTTGTCAAATACGGTACGTGGTTAAACTTTAACCCAAAATACGCAAAACAACAAAAAAAATACTTCCAAGACCAGCGCTGCGCTTCCACTCTTCTCCTCTTAAACCACCGCCGCTCCTCTCCTGTTCCAATCTAAATGCAGCGCCGCTCCTCTCCTCTTCCATTTCAAAACCACCACCCCTCCTCTCCTGTTCCAGTCCAAAACCAGCGTCGCTTCTCTCCCGTTCTAATCCAAAACCAGCGTTGCTCCTCTCCTCTTCCATTCAAAAACCACCACCGGCGAGTGAAGGTGCTGTGGAGAAGTAGATCGATGGAGGAGTACAACCGATACGTGAGGATCGCAGACGGCGACCCTGTGAAGCTAGCTAGGATGTTGGATATACAGTCTTGGTTTGACAATAAGGACCAACTAGCGGCGACGGTGACATCCATGGCCAAATATCTGCAACAGAGCGAAAAGGCGGCGATACTCCTGGAGGGAGTCGCGCTGGAGTACATAGAGCTGCTCCTCTGGGCAATGGAGCAAACAGATTCACCGAATCCAATCGTGAGGGAGCGGTGGTGGGAGTATCGATCCCAGATGGAGTATCCACCAGAGATTGAAGGATCGAGCATCTACAGGGTGCCGTTTCTGAGGGTGTCCTGCCAGAGCGAGCCGATGGAGTCTTCGTCGACCGAACCCAATTTCAAGAGGAGAAAAGCAGTTGGCCCGACGACGCTTCCCCGCCATCGTCTCCCTCGCCGTTCACATCGTCTCACGGGGCGGTTGTCTACCGCCGAGGAATAGGAGGGGGCTGCCCCCCCAGCCCAATAGTCGGGAAGGTTGTGAATTGTCTGGAGGAGCTTAGGGTTGTCAGTATTTGCAGGTTGTGAATTGTGTTTTGTGTTGTGTATTTTGAGAGTACTTTCAGATATGAATGTCTTTTGAATTTCATATTTGCAGTATTGAGCATATGAAGTATTTTATGAATTCTAGATATCTATTTTTAGCACTTAAAAAAATGTAGTTTCATAGGAGTATAAAAGTGCAGACAATGTGATTCTCAGAGAAAAAACTGCAAGTTTCAGTTTCAGATAAGAAACTGTAAGTTTAGTTTCAGATAAGAAACTGCAAGTTTCAGAGGCAGAGCATTTATATTAACACGGCCTTTTCAAACAGGGTTAACATCATGTTGGAAGTTTTATTCATGGTCGAAAATGGAACTACCAGCCAGTTAACATCATGCCGATCAACATTCATGCATAGCACATCTTCATATGATGCACAGTCAAAATGCCCACACAATGTCGAATGTGCGAAACACAGAGAAAATGAGGGACGAAGTTTTGGCAAGTGTTGGGCGTGGTTTTGGGCTGCCCCGTCTAGGCTTTCATTTTTAACATGCGCAGCCCACGACATCGGATGGGAGGTCCATAGGCCTGTTTGTATTTTCTTAGGGACGTCATGTATCGACCGGCCTATGGACCTCCCATCCGAAGTTTTATTTTTGATAGCCCAATTTATGTATTTTTTGAAGAAAACGCAGAGGTTTGTTCTATTTTTCTATATAAGAATAGGAACGGCAGGTCCAACTTATGTTTCCCTTCTAACTATATTATATATATTTAAATTATTTTATATGTTGACTGTTTAGTTCACATAATTGGCAAATAGATGACCACTCTCGCGATCCCCTTCGCCCCCGCCACCACCTCCACCCTCGCCGCCGCCCCCGCCACTACCTCCACCCTCGCCGCCGCCATAGATCTCGCCGCCACCCCCGCCTCCTGACTCCGGGTGCGCCTGCCCCCCTCAGCAAGTCTGCTCGCGCGCCCCATGGAGTCGCCGGCCATATCCATGGGGGAATGGCTGGAAGATAGGTAGATGTACAAGATGCATCTCCCACATGTCTACAAAGCCTTCCCGCGGATGCTCCAGCCGCTCAACTCCGTCGCGCTGGTGGTGCTGCGGGAGACTCGAGGGAGGAGATGGAGGGAGCGGGCGATGCGGACCCAGTGCACGCGCGAATGGAGGGAAGCAAAGGAGGAAGCTGCGAGGGAGGAAGCCGAGGAGGGACCGAATCCGTTCTCTCACTCGCGCAGGTATGCTCGGATGTGCAAGGATCATGTGGATTGGGAGCTGCTGAATCTAGCCCTGCAGATCTACTTCGAAGGAGATTTCTCGGAGAAGCACAGGATGCCCCACCCCAGGGAGCCGCCGATTGCGTTCGTTCGATGGGCGAAAGGAGAAGTGAATTCAGGAGATCCACGCCGTGCTGCGAGATGTGAATGCTTGACTGGACTCATGCCCACCAGCACGCCACCGGAGCCGGAGCAGGTGGATCCCCTACCTTACCTCTCCCCCAAACCTGCAGAAGATTGAAATAAGGCTTGCAATCTGCTTCAATTGAGCTGTCTGGTGGTTATTTCTGCTTCCTGAGAGACAACATCTGGCTAGAGGATGAGAAGGAACAAGGAACTCTGATGAATCTCCCCTATCACAATGGGGGGGGGCGTCGGTTGGGCAGTGGTACGTCCCACCTCCGCCCCAAATGGGGGCACAATCTGGGCAGGCTCCTGTAATTTTCCAAGATCAATCTGCTGGTGGTTCTGACTCTTAAATCAATGGGAAATCTCAAGGCAAGAATCAGCAAAACAAGAGACAGGACATCCAGAAAACTGCTCCTGCCCCTGCTTGGGGCCTTATGGCATACTCTGAGGTGATCTGCTACAACTGTGGGGAACCAGGGCATCATTTGGATAAATGTGTCAAGCCCAAGAGTTGTTTTATCCGCAAAATGGTTACCCATAAAGTTGAGAATTGCCATGTCAGAAGGAAAACCCACAGTTCTGCTAGATATGTTGGAAGTGCTGCTCCAGGATTAGGGTTCTACCACATAGACCCACCTGATGAAAATGCTCAGTATCATGGCTCCCTGAAGAATGTGAGGATTGTTCTGGTAGAAGCTGGTGAAGTGACCAAGCAGGAACTTGCCACTCAGTTTGCAGACATTTACAAAACCAACTGGCCCTGGCCAATCAATGCCCTGGATGAGTGGACAATCTTGGTCAAATTCCCTCCTGAAATAGATGTAGTTCAAGTTGCTGGATACCCCTGTTTTGGTCCCAAAAAAGATAATGTTGTAGTCAATGTTGAAGTCTGGAAAGGCAGGATTGAGGCTGAAGAGGACCTCCAAGAAACTTGGATCAAGATCAGGAAATTGAACCCCCAAGTGGTGTGACTGGACTATACTGGATCAAATCACTTCCACTCTGGGGGGTCTTACTGGATGTGGATTGGCAGCATAATTTCAAGTCATTCTATGAAACTATTAGGGTCAAAATCTTATGTAAAGATTCCTCCAAAATCCCTACTGAAAGGCTTTTTGGAACAAAATCTACAGGCTACTCATTGAGGTGAAGTCCTTAACCCCCACTGAAACTGGCACCTCCATCAACCTCTTTGCTGGTACATATGTCTCTGTAGCTGAAACTGGTACCAATCTTACTGAATATGCTGAATCCAACAGGAGCTCTAGATATGAATCAGATAAAGGGCCTGCTGCCAATTCTGGGGCCCCTAACATTAGAGGACAGTCTTTTGGCCACAATCAGATGCTTGGAGAAACTACACCCACTTCAGTCCTCAAGACACACGTCCCTGATTCTCCATACACTCCTCAACTCAGTATCCAGGAAAAGATCTTGAATTATGTGCTTGATGAAACTGATTGATTCAACCTCCTCAGGGAAATGGAGCTCCTGGAAGATGATGATCTGATGGAATTAGAAGGTTCTATAGATCTACAAGAGGATCAAGAGGCACTTGTTGAAACGACTGAAATCCCAGACAATTTTGACTCAAAATACAACTCTGACTTCCCTGCCCTTCCTAAGGAGAAGCACCTTCCCAAATGGGGTCCTGTTCAAGCCACCAGAACCAGTGCCAGGGTAGCTGGTGATAAGAGAACCATTATTGAAAAGGCTCAATAGCTCAAAGAGGTTCAGAACCTGGAAGTGCAAAAACCCCAGGGTATGAAACACACTTCCTTCTCCAACTTTAATGATCCTTCCTTCAATGCCATTGCTGCTAAGATTATTGTAGATGTTACTTCTCTTAATGATGGCATTGAATGCTATTCCTTTATTCACCCTCACCAAAACAGATCTGAAGGCTCTGTTTGTGAGAATTTTTCTCTAGATGGTAGTTCTAGTTTAGACTGCCTTCGATAAAGTTGACCTTGATTTCCTCATGAAACTCCCGAAACTTAGAGGTTTTGGGGGTAAATGGACTAGTTGGATCCAGCAACTTACTCATGGGGGTCTGTTGGAGTCAAGTTAAATAATTGTGAAAGTGATTTTTTCCTTGCTGGTAAAGGCCTTAGCCAAGGTGACCCCATCTCCCCGCTTTTGTTTAATTTAGTAGTGGGTGTTCTTACTAAAATGCTGAGCAAATCTGCTGATCATAGTCTGATTGTAGGGCTCTGTCCTGAGGTCTGCCCTGGTGGCATCATCTGCCTTCAATATGCAGATGATACCATCCCTTTCTTAGACAATGACTCCACATATGCTAGCAATCTGAAAACTGTTCTAACCTGTTTTGAACAAGTCTCAGGCATGAAAATCAACTACTCTAAAAGTGAATGCATCCCTATCAACATGGATGATCAGGAGTTAGCTGACTTCCTCTCTATTCTAGTCTGTAATAAAGGTAACTTCCCCATTAAGTACCTAGGTATCCCTCTCCACTATGATAAACTGAGGAGAGAGGATATCCAACCCCTTCTGGATAAAATCATTAAAAGGATTGCTGGGTGGAGGGGCAAACTTCTCTCTTACAGAGGTAGATTGATCCTCATACAAGCTTGTTTGGCTAGCATTCCAGTGTATCTCCTCTCCTTCTTCAATTTTCCTAAATGGGCAGTGAACCTCATCAATTCTCAGATGTCTCATTGCTTGTGAAATGATTTTGAGGGAAATAGGAAGCTACACCTTGCTAATTGGGCCCTAGTCTCTATGAAAAAAGATTTTGGAGGCCTAGGCATACCTAACCTCCAAGAAATTAACATTTGTCTTCTAGGGTCTTGGATTAAAAGATTCTATGAGGAAGACCTGAAACCCTGGAAGCTTCTTATTGCCCATAAATACCTAGGAAATAAACCTAATATTTTTGTCCCTTCCTCCAACCCTAAGACCTCTAGATTCTGAAAAGGGTTAAAATCTATTATGCATGCTGTGAAATTTGGTTACAGATGAAACATAGGGGATTGGAGCAGAACCAGGTTCTGGGAAGATACTTGGTTTGGCACATCCCCCCTAGCAGTCCAATTTGGCCTATTTACTCTGTCTGTAATGAGCTTAACAAAAGTGTCAATAAAGTTTGGGACGGTCAATGCCTAAAACTCTCTTTTAGAAGGAACTTTAGTGGTAGTCTCATGGAACAATGGTTCCAGTTGGAGGAAATTGCCAAAAGCATTACCTTTACTGCTGAGCCGGATGCCCTGATTTGGCAGCTGGACAATAAGGGGAAGTATTCCTCCAGCTCCCTCTATCATGTTATCAACTTTAGAGGGGTTCAACCCGTGTTTATCCCTGTTGTCTGGAAATTGAGAGTTCCCCCCTAAAATTCATGTATTTCTCTGGCTTCTCTCCAAAAACAAATTGATGACTAGGGATAACCTTAGGAAGAGACACATCATCAAACCCCTTGATTGTGTTTACTGCTTGGAACAAGAGTCTTGTTCTCACCTATTTTTTGAATGTATAGTTGCTAAACATCTCTGGGCCCACATCGAGGAATATTTCTCTAGTCAGATTGGCTCATCCTTCGAATATGTCGCCAGATTCTAGATTGCTACCAAAAAGTGCTCAGTTTTAAATATTGTTAGCTTAGCTGTCCTTTGGTGCCTCTGGAAATATAGAAATGCTATGATTTTCAATAACACCTCCTAGATTTCCATTACGTAGGTCTTGAGGTTGATCAGGAACATGGTGAGGAACTGGGCGATTCTCTCCTCCGGATCGGACAAGGAAAAGTTCATGAGCTTCGTGGAAACCCTAACAAGATCCCTCCAGAAACCGTTGGCGATCACTTATGGCTGAACAAGGCTCGACCTGCTTTGGGGCTGGAGCTGTGGGCTCGTCTCAAGATCTCTGATGAAGATGATGGGCACCTGGCACCGAAAAAGAGGGACATCCACCATGCTACACCTTCCAGCCCGGTGTATCCGCTTGCTTACTGGTCGCCGCAGGCTGACACGGCCCCTTGGCTAAAGACCATGAAGGCTTCGCTGGACCCTCCTTGTGTCATTTGAGTGCTCTGTCCGCTCTGCCTTTGGCACCGCTCGGGTGATTTGTGTTATTCAGAGAACATGTTCATCCACCCCCTTAGTTTGTAGCTTTTCTACCTTTGCTTTCGAACTGCTCTTTGAGTTGCTGTATCAGAATATGTTGTTGTTTCGTTCTCAGCAATGGAACCGGGGAAATGCTCCCTGTTTTTCTAAAAAAATTATTTTATATGTTATTATATATTATTTTTATTGTCATCATATATTTAACAGATACTTACATATGTAAGAAAACAATATCCCACATCTTATTAACTTATAAAAATAATTTCTTAACAAATAAAATCCTGGATTGTTTTGACACGAAAATCCTAGTGATTGTGTACAAAAGCTTGGTAAGATTTAAGGACGAATGTAATAATATCACTTATTATTAAAATATATTTATAACAAAATGCTCAGTCCCTTTTTATTTTTTGATAACATTGCTGGCCCAACCCAACATTATAATTAGAATCAGCCCAGCAAAATCATGTATTTTGAGAAAGTGCAAATGGCCTATAATTCTTTAGGAAATAAAATAAATGGACCGCATGGACGCTATATTATTTGTTCACCCAGCCCAGCTAATGGCTGTAATTCAAAAAAAAGATCAAATTGACTGTAAATTCTACCGCGCAAAAAAAGACTGTAAATTCTGAAAAAATGGGCTGAATGCGTGCCACAATTTTGGAGGCTGAAATGTGGGCCAATAGGTCGAAGCCAACGCAAGTCGTTGTCAATTTAGTCAACAAATGATTCTGACATGTTAGCCGTTGGATTTACATCCAACGACCGGCATCCATCTTCAATCTCTCGTCTTCTTCCTCCAGCGCCGTCGGGACCACCTCCCGCCTCCTGCTGCTAGCAGCTCTGCTTAGCACGCTTCGCTATGAAGCGCTACTCCACTGTTGGCCAGGCCATCCCGCCACCCCTCCACACCGCCTGTTCTTCTCCATCGACTGTCGAACCACACCACACTAGAACCAGTTAACCCTCGTACACCTCTCCGTCTGCGATTCTACTCCCGCGTCTTCCCATCTCCGGCTCGTTGCTGTCCGGGGCCTCGCCGTCGTCCACCACCTTGGATGCGCTCGGCGCGGCATGGTCAACGTGGTCAACGAATGACACCATCGGAAGTAGACTGTGCGTGGAGAGGCTGACAGCAGGTTCCACGGCCGCACACAAGGAAATACCTCCTTATTACGCGCAAAATAATGATTCCTCCACCTGACATCTGGGACCCACCGGAAGGGCTTCTGTATTTCACAAAAATAATGTGCCCCCCGCTGACATGTCAGACCCACCAGCTATCTTCGCACGCAAGGAAGTGCCTCCTTATTACGCACAAAAAAATGAATATTCCCCCTGCCAGCTGGAACCCAGCATAGTGGGAGGCTGACTTGTGGGCCTACCAAGTTGACGGGGACGGAGGGCTTTGTCAACTTAGTCAATATGAACGATTCTAGCTCCTGTTACCGTACGAAGTTCATCCAACGGCCGTAGTGCTTCTTCAACCTCTAGTCTTCTTGCTCCAGCCGCCCAAACCAGCGCCGGTCGTGCCGCGTGCTCCTGCCTCCCGTGGCCGGCTGTGATGCCGCGGAGGCCTCACCACCCTCTACTACTCCCACCGCTGGCCAGGCCATCCCTCTACTCACCCAGACCCCCTGTTATTCTGCGGCGACAGCAGCCTCACACCGCAGCCGAACCAGTGAACCCTCGTACTCCTCTTCGCGTGGGCATCCACTGCTGCGTCTTCCCAGGCTCCGAGTTGTCCCCTTCCTAGTCCTCGCCATCGTCCACCGCTGTGGTGCTCTCGGTGCGCCGTGGTCAACGTGGTCAAGGAACGACTTCCATCGGACGTGGACTATACGTGGAGAGGCTGACAGCTGGGTCCACGGCCGCAGCTAGGAAGTGCCTCCTTATTACGCGCAAAATAATGATTCCTCCACCTGAAAGCGGGGACCCATCGGACGGGCCACCATATTTCCCGAAAAAAATGTTTCCCCTGACTGCTGGGACCCACCAGCTATATCTTCGCACGCAAGGAAGTGCGTCCGGGCAAAAAAACGATTCGCCTCCCTGACTGCTGGGACCCACCAGCTACATCTTCGCACGCAAGGAAGTGCATCCGGGCAAAAAAAAACGATTCGCCCCCCTGACTGCTGGGACTCACCAGCTACATCTTCGCACGCAAGGAAGTGCCTGACAGTCGGGACCCACCTGGTCGAAGCGTACGTAGCGTTGTTATTCTGGTCGCGAACGTGTATGTACATATATACTGGTGGATGTAGAGGCGCGCACGTGTCGTAGTAGAGGCGCGCACGTAGCATGTACACGTACGTACATCGGCCAGGGTGCAAGAAAGAAAATATGGCCACGTATGTGTACATATGGGCGGGGTCTCGAACGCCTACTTGCGCATACGTACGGCCAGGGCTCGTGTACATGGCTGGGTCGGAATGGAGAAACAGCGTCGTCATCGTGTTCATGGGGAGGCAACGGAATGTGTCGTGTTCATGGGGAGGCAATAGAATGCATCGTGTTCATCGGGAGGCAACGGAATGCGTCGTGTTCATCGGGAGGCAACGAAACACGTGGGAGCCAATCGGCTGGGTCAGAACGGAATGCGTGGTCGTCTTCATCGGGAGGGCTTGGACGGAACAGGCGATGGAAACGAGGCCTGGCGTACTGCACAACGGAGGAAACGGACCTCCTACGTTCGAAATGGGGTCCTGTTGATCGGGAGGGGTTTGGCGTACCGCAAAACGGAGGAAACAGACCTCCTACGGTCGAAACGGGGGTCCTATTGATCGGGAGGGGTGTGGTGTACCGCAAAATGGACGAAACGGACTTGTGTTGGAGCGCTACGGTCGAAACGGGGGTCCTGTTCATCGGGAGGGGTGTGGCGTATCGCAAAACGGGACTCCACGGGATACTGTTCATCTCCACCGTCGACCTCCTCCAGCCTCCACGGGCTCCTGTTCATCCAGCCTCCACCGCGCGCTACTCCACCGACTACTGTTCAACCACCCCTCCATAGGCACCCCTCCATCGTCTACTGTTCATCCAGCCCTCCACACCACGGGGTCCTGCT
>NC_041392.1:194794083-194872849 GCF_002162155.2 Triticum dicoccoides
GCTCACTGTTCATCCCAGAGGCAGCATCGATCGGCTTCAGTTAGCAGCAGTAGTGAAGGAATCGCTCGATCGGGTTCAGTTAACAGCCATCGATCGACCGCTCGGATTTAGTAACGCGTAGCCTGCAATGCAATTGCTCGGGTTCAGTTAGAGCCCAACGCCTCGCTCGGGTTCAGTTAGAGCCAACGCCTCGCACAC
Organism: Triticum dicoccoides; assembly: GCF_002162155.2. Classification (NCBI taxonomy): domain Eukaryota; kingdom Viridiplantae; phylum Streptophyta; class Magnoliopsida; order Poales; family Poaceae; genus Triticum; species Triticum dicoccoides. The sequence continues at coordinate 194,794,282 of NC_041392.1, forward strand.
ACGCACGTACGTGTACGAGAGAAACGCGCATCGCTCGGCCCCCGACCTCCCACCGTAACCAGGAACTCCCCGAAATTTTCCTCCCCCTCACTTCAACCACGGTTTTTTCCGTCATGGACGGCCCAAAGAATGTCATGCAGCTACGTCTCCGGCCCGCCCAGGACGAAAAACCCATTTTCTGTCATGATTTTTTGTCATAGATGTAGGAGCCCACCACATCTATGATGATACCGGGTTTTGTCACAATTATCGTCATAGAAGTGTCATATGTATGACAGAAAAAAATTTTGTTCGGCCCAAAATGTCACGGATGTGTCTTTTTTTTGTAGTGCACGTAGGGCATTGGAAGTGGTTGTATGTACAAAATCGTCTACGTTGTCCATGATATTGGAGGCGGTTTCCACAATTGTCACCGCTAAACCGAGTATTAGCGATGCAACCTTGGAGGCAGAGTGGGAAACCGTCACCGGTCCATGTATCAAAACTGCGTCCATGGCCTGATTCTATTAGTGAACCAGGCACATACATTCATTATAACCATCATTCTCACATAAGAGAAAACCCATCTAGAAGGAGTAGGGTGATGTTTCTAGAATAGGTGGGCTCTAACCTACGTAAAACGTCCACTATGTGAAATCATGTCCTAGATCATCCAGGTATGTCTTGCCTTCTCAAAAACCTCAAATCATGAGTATTGCTACGAAATCCTCACGAGACAATGTACAAGGAGCACTTTGAAATTGATCATATAATGCTAGTTTATTATCCTTTTGGCTGTCAAGGGCATCATGTACTCTCTAGGGTGTGTACAACTTGATCTATGACCGATATACTTGGTATATGTTTGTTTAATGTGTAATTAAACAGACGAAAAGACGTTATAAGTCTTCTGACATATGAAAGGCAATAAAGATTACATGCTCAGTAATAAGGGGCCTAGTAACCTCGAGATTGTGAGTTAGTCGGAAATATATTTCATGAGGAGTAGTAAAATTATGAATTAATTCATAATTTTACCCTCACTCAAAGAGCTATATCTTGGAAAAGATGCAAACATACAATCATAGCATCATTGGTGATGCAAGCTAAGTGTGTGTCATGTCAAGTCGCTATAGTGTTGTTGTATGTCTATTATGGGGTTTCGAGTGGTAGAAAACATTTATAAACCACTTGTATTATAATGTGATAATGAACCCATAGTTGTCTGTTCGAGCAAAAGCAAGTTAACAGGTACAACCAGTATCACTGGCGCAATTTTTTTATTGTGAAAAATATAATGCTTAATCAAACAAACAGTGTTAAACATAAAAGTTTGAAAAATATTCTTGCAAATCCTCTTACTAAAAGGCTTACCGCCCTATATTTCCATAATTGTATTGTTGGTATGGGTTTACTTGAAAGCCTTTTTATTCTAGAAATGAGGACCAGGTAAACAAACCAATTCACATCATGCATAAGGATTTTTCCCACCAAGACATAGTATGATGCGCTATACACGCTGATTTTTTTAAAGAGAAAACTACATAAAGTGTTACGATGACCTAAACATCATAAAGGGCTTATGATTAAGGGTGGATGAGTTGCCTCACATTTTGGGCTTCTCCTTTCGGCCCGACTAGGCTCGTGAGGCCTCCGAGCTCATGTAATTCCAATGCGCATTAGGATACGTGGCATGTCAACCCGGTAAAGAGAGTAGAGCATCCAATCCAGGGAGCTCCTACTCGGCGTTGTAGGCGCCCGAAGGTGCAACTGGCGCCTACAGCGCGCCCTCTATGGGCCAATTCTACACTCGGCCCAGGAACAGAGTCGTTCACGTCGCGGAAAAAGGCACGCAAATAATGACAGAACGGGGATTCGATCTCACGCCACACTTGCCTAAATTTCTTCCATTTACCAATACAACTACCTAACGCTAGTGAACAAAAGCAACGCGAGTTGTTTTAGAACTAATGCGACGCGCTATTTATTACTCAACCATATACTATACCACTGAGATTTTTTAGTTATTTCAAAAATAATTGGGAAAATGTCTATTTTTCTAATGAAAAACAGTTCGTTCAATTTTGGAAAAGTTTACGAATTTCACAAAAGTTCATCAATTGTTGAAAAAAGTTCATCAAAATGAAAAAAAGTTTATCGGATTTGAAAAAAGTTCACTGGTTTTGAAAATAAAATCATCGGATTTGAAAAATGTTCACCTATTTTGAAAAAAAGTTCGTCGATTTCGAAAAAAGTTCATCAATTTGAAAAAAAAGTTCATTCAATTTGAAAAAGTTCATTGATTTTGAAAAAAGTTCATCAATTTGAAAAAGTTCATCCATTTTGAAAAAAGTTCATCAAATTTGAAAAAAAGTTCATCGTATTTGAAAAAAGTTCATCAAATTTTAAGAAAGTTCATCAGTTTCGAAAAAAGTTCACGAACTAAAAACCCGCGCATTTAAGAAAAAAAATAAAAGAAAAAACGAAACAAAGTAGAAAAAAAGGAAAAAAGAACGAAACGAACTGACAACGCAATAAAAGAGGAAAACGAACGAACAATCACGAAGATGGTTAGTGGCCTGGTGGTTGTCGCGCATCTTTTCGAATGATTCGACTGTGAGTTCGATCCCAAGCACAGCAACCTTTTTTTGGAGAAAACGAAGATGAACCATTTTGCCAAATAGGAAACGCCTCCAATCCATGCATATCCCCGTCATAGTGTTGTTTGAGTAATAATAGCCAGCCCACAAAGCCGTCATAGTGTTTGTTTGAGTAATGGCCAGCCCACAAAGCCGCCGCTTGGTCCTTTCATTTTTTTTTCTTCCGTTCGCTTGGCTCGTTTTTGTGCTTCACATTTTTTTCCTGCTCATATGTTGCTAACTCAGCAACAAACACTGGACCTTTTTAGTTTATGAAAACGCTGACATAAAAAATGTTTGAGGATTTCGAAAAATGTACATGCATTTTAAAAAATGGTTTGAAATTTAAAGTAAGTTCATGGGTTTTGAAAAAAATATTCTCCACTTGGAAAGAATGTTTGAACTTAAAAATGATGGTGTATTTAAAGAATGTTCACGGATATGAAAAGATGGTCACGAATTGTAAAAAACAAATAACGAATTAAAAACAATCATGAATTTAGAAATTGTATGCATTTGAAAAATATTCAAGTTTTCTGAAATAGAAAATTTTAAAATGTTCAAGAAATTGAAAAACAGGCTCACATATTTACAAATGTGCATGAATTTTAATAAATGAAAATGACAAAAAGATAACCAAAAAAGAAACAAAGTAAAGAAAAGAGAAAAGAAAAGGAAAATAAAGATCCAGCCGAATCTTCTAGAACCTTCCCAAAACTAGGAACACTTGAAGCTTCATGGGCTGTCTATTTACTCAACACAATGTTAGAGGGGGTCTATGTGTTTGTTTACTTTGTTTGTTTGAGTAATAATAGCCAGCCCACAAAGCCGTCATAGTGTTTGTTTGAGTAATGGCCAGCCCACAAAGCCGCCGCTTGGTCCTTTCATTTTTTTCTTCCGTTCGCTTGGCTCCGTCTATGTGTTTCCAAGGGTGCTGTTATGTGCCGCCCACAACTTGGAAGAAGCCCTCGCATGCACTGCCTCCTACATGGCCCAGGAGGTCCACCACTCACGAGCAGCAGCCGTAAGTTCCGGAGCGTGTGAGTTTTTTTTTCTTTTGTTATTATTTTATTAAATTATATTTACTTAAAAACTCAAATTTGAAAAATGCTTAATGCATACTCAAAAGTAAAAAAATATTCGAAAAAACATTGGTCATCTATTAGAAAAAGATTAAACATGTATAGAAAATTGTTTCTAGTGTATAAAAAAGTACAATGAGTATGAAGAAAAGTAGACATCAAAACATATATTGGAAAAATGTAAATGTGGTGTTAACAAATTGATATCATTAACAATTGTTTTGAGTTGTATTTGAAAAATGTTTAAACATGTCCAAACAAAAGTTCAAAAACATATGTGTGCAAAAAATGTTAATCATGTATATGAAAAACAATTAACCTGCAGAAAAATATTTCTGGTGTATAATTTTTTTACTGTGTGAATGAAAAATGTAGAACTCAAAACTTATATTTTTAAAAATGTAAATCATGTATTTAAAAAATATTTAACGCGCATAGAAAATGTTCAGTTCTATACAGAAACTGTATATAATGTGTATGAAAAGTAAAGTAGACCTCAAAACATATATTTGAAAAAATGATGTATTTGAAAATATAAAATATGTATATAAAAAAGTTCATGTTTTATCGAAAATATCCAATATGTATGAAAATCTTAGACATCAAAAAAATATAATTACAATAGTATTAATCATCTATTGGAAAAAATAAAAAAGTGTATAAAAATGTTTCTGTTGTATACGAAAAATGTGAAATGTGTATGAAAAAAATGTAGACATGTGTTGGAAAAGAGGACATGGAAAAAAACTGATGAAAACCAAAGAAGAAATGAAAGAAAAATAAATATAAAAGAAACATGAAAACGGAATAGAAAACCGGAAAAAACAATAAAGAAACCAATACAGAATAGTGGAACACAATGAAAACTATAAACTAGATGAAAACCGAGAAAAAATAAAATAAAATAAAATAGTAATAAGAAAAACAAAAAAAGAAACCAATGTGAAACTGTGAAACACTATGAAAACCAAAATAAAACCATTGAAAATAGAGAAAGAAACAAAAAAAACAGAGAAAAAACTGATAAAATCGGACGAGCGAGTGAGTGAACGAAAGGAGTAACCGAGCAAGCGAGAAAATATGCTAATGAGCCAGCCCATACGTGCGGACGCCAGAGGCGAGCCAGAGCTACATCTTACAATAGGCAAGATATAACTCTAGCATGTTTCTACTCCCTCTGTTCGGAATTACTTGTCGCAGAAATGGATGTATCTAGACGTATTTTAGTTCTAGATACATCAATATCCGAGACAAGTAACTCCGAACGGAGGGAGTACGTCTAAATGGGATATTTTGATGAGGCGCCTTGCTGCTCTTCGCTCCTCAGTTACGTCGATGTGCTACAAAGCTAGGATTCGGGGCTTGGGGTGCCGGCGCCATGACCCTCCACGCAGCTTCCGGCTCGTCGCCACACGCAACTAGCTACACTCAAGGACGACATCTACTCATCTCAACACCTACGCAGCCGCTCCCTAACACTGTCGCTCAAGCATGCATCTAAAAGTAAGGACATGGACAAGGATTTAGGGCACCCAAGTGCGGGGGCAATCAGGCCCTGGTGCCGCCTTTTTATTTTGGCTTCCGATTTTTAAGGTTCTATATCTTTTAAATAAAAAAGTTTAAATTAAGTTATGTTTTTCATATTCATGTTTCTCGTGACCAGCGCTTTCAGGTAAGATCCATTTTGAATATATTTGAACAACTTTTAAAAAATGTGTTAAGTTTCCATGTTGAAACTTAGTACGAGCGAGCGATAAAAACCAATTATTTTGTATCTAAGACCGCAAAAAAATTGCTTAAAATTATATCTCTAAAATTGGTTGAAACTTGGCAGTTTTAGATGCAAAAACTGTAAGTTTCATTGTTAAAGCTTAAAGCTTATTTGTGCCCTTGTGCAGGATCCAACTACTACTCAAATCGCGAGGCAAATCAATCGGGCGGCAGAACTTGACAGGTGAGTGCCCCTTGAGAATTTTCGCAATGGATAAGTTACAAGTTAAAACATGAGAGGCCGTAAAAAAATTGTCCTCTTAGATGAATTCAAGATTTTTGTCTTTCATATTAACGCAGTAAATAAATTGTACCTTCTCAGAGACTAAGAGCGAACTCGGAAGCAATAGCAATTGTTCCTTTTTTGAACATAGTACGGACGCAAGCGCTCATATACATGCGCATATACTCACCCCTATGAACGCACACACGCACATCATATCCCTATGAGCACCTTCGAAAGACTGAGCCGGCATATCATTTTGATAAATGCGAGCATCAGGATTTGAACCCTGATGGGCTGCGGATACCACAGTTCCTCTAATCATCCAACTACAGATTGGTTGATAACATTTTCGCTAACCAGAGCGAAGTTGTAACAGTTGAAGGCTAATTAACCAGTTAGCTTATCGACTTAATTACGCAGGAAAATAAGTGGATGCTGTTTTTTCTACTTCATTCCAGTAGGAAACTCTACAGGTCGTAATTGTTGTCTTCCCACAATGAAAAAGAAAGAGGAAAGAAGTCGTTGGGGCAGTCAGAGCTAAGAAGTTGTAAGAAGAATTCTCCTGACTAGAGACAAGAAGTTGTAATAATCGTTAAAGGCTAATTAATTAACCGGTTATGCCCAAAGAAAACCTGGTGCAGAAAAATAGCCTAACAATATGGACCAGAAGTAATGGCTGTCTCTAGATTAGCTACTCAACTTATAGTTAAATAAAGCAGATAAATAATCAAACGTTGCCAGGTCATTCTCACATGTGCAGCAAGCGCACGTACAAGCAACAAGAATTTTATACCAGAAGTACTTTACCGCTACGCAGAAGCCTCTTTCTACTCACTACTTCGTGCAAGCACCGTATTTCACTATCCCTAATACTTAATTACGTAAAGGTAACTATATATGCCACCTAGTTCCATTTGTTAAACCAAAGAAAACCACACACATACTGCATACTACAGTTAGTTGCTAGCAATACACACATCATTTGGTCAACATGGCCATCCCACTAAAGGTTTTGCTCCTTGCCATCCTCGGTTGCCTCTGCCTCTATAGTTCAGTTCTAGCAGCTCGCGAGCTCAGTGATGACTTGTCTAGCGTAGCAAGGCGTGAGAGTTGGATGGCCCAGTACGGCCGTGTGTATAAGGATGCCACTGAGAAGGCTCAGAAGTTTAAGGTGTTCAAGGCCAATGTCGAGTTCATTGAGTCCTTCAACGCCGAGAACCACAAGTTCTTTTTGGGCGTCAATCAATTTGCTGACCTCACCAACGAGGAGTTTAAGATGACAAAGGCTAACAAAGGATACAAAGCCAGCTTGGAGAGGGCTCCCATGGGATTCAGGTACAAGAACGTGAGCTTGGATGCACTTCCGGCAACAGTAGATTGAAGGACGAAGGGTGCGGTCACTCCCATCAAGGATCAGGGTCAATGTGGTAAGTACATAGTATAATGATGTATGTCATACATATCTTGATATTTTTTGTTAAAATTTTATGTGATCATGTATGTCCCACAATACAATCATTTGTAGGTTGTTGTTGGGCATTTTCTGCTGTTGCTGCAACCGAGGGCATCGTCAAGCTAAAAACTGGCAAGCTTATCTCTTTATCGGAACAAGAGTTGGTAGATTGTGACGTCCACGGTGTGGACCAGGGCTGTGAGGGCGGGCTTATGGACGATGCATTCAAGTTCATCATTTCAAACGGTGGCCTTACTGGTGAGTCTAGCTACCCATATATGGCAGAAGATGGAAAGTGCAAGAGTGGATCCAAAGATGCCGCCACCATCAAGAGCTACGAGGATGCGCCGGCCAACAATGAAGGTGCCCTCATGGCGGCTGTCGCGAACCAACCTATTTCGGTAGCCGTGGATGGTGGTGGCATGACGTTCCAATTTTACAAAGGTGGAGTGATGACTGGTTCTTGCGGCACTAACCTAGACCATGGCATTGCAGCTATTGGCTACGGAAAGACGAGTGATGGCACAAAATATTGGTTGTTGAAGAATTCGTGGGGAACAACATGGGGAGAGAATGGGTATTTAAGAATGGAGAAGGACATTTCTGACAAGAGAGGCATGTGTGGTCTTGCCATGGAGCCTTCCTACCCTACTGCATAGTAAGAGCATCAAATGCCACACATCCACGTACATACACGAAGATTAAATAAACATATGCACCTTGTCGCTAGGGATTCTCTTATATGTCTTCAATTTGTGTGAAAATATACGTCGTTATGTATTGGCAATTTATACATCATGGATATTGTGTAAATATGTTGAATATGTACATGATGGTCATGATTTATTTTTTTCGTGTTGTATTTGGTTTTATGCTGCTACATTTGATTTCATAGTCCTCTTGAGGATGAGCCTATTAAAATATGTGTTGTGGCAAGTGATCCATGTGTGTATGCTTCTCATAGTTTACTGTCCTACAAGTTCTCCGTGTGGCAAACAAGGAATTCAGCATGTTCGTCTTCTCCATGGTATTATGCATGTCACACATGACATCCATTGTAAGACATATTACCAATCAATCTACCTTCATGATGTGTTCTATGACGTGTTATTCGTGTCTGATCTCCATGTGTGAGTAGTCGGTAAGGTATGGATTGAGGCAAGAGCCTTGCAACCCTCTGTATATGTTGTGGGGATCAATGGAAGTGCTTTGAATTAATGTCCCATATGTGTGCAACAAAATTGTTCCGGAGATGTCTCTTGTCTCGTCTATGTTCTTCATCCTTGCAGATACCCAGGATCATGGAGAGTGAGCCATAGAGAGGCTAAGGACAGGGGGGCCGTGAAGTGTTGTTCTGAACACCAATGACAGAAGGGTTTAACATGGTAACATGGATCCTATATCTAAGGATTCAAGAGGTGTAGTCATTAAACGCACAAAGCTCTTGTCTAATTATTGCAATCTTAATTATCGAGGCAACCCCATGAGACGGATAGGGCCTTCGGTTGGACAACCGACTCTTGATGCAGGACATGTGCTGGTAAGACGTAATTTGGACACATCCCCACTTCGTTTCATAACTGTCACATCTCGATGGGTGACTTCCAGCGCGCAAATTAATATCATATTTGGTCCAAACATAAATGCATGGTTGTAAGCATTAAGACCTCATACCCGTACCTATTTTTATTATAAGAGTTCCCGTTCAGTTTGTTTAGTTTTGATCTGGTCAAAAGTTGGCATTGTTCTTTACAAAAGCTTGCTCGAGACCCTAGCTTAAAGGGGGTCTTCCTCCCATGGGTTCGATAACTCAGGGTCACCTCTGGGAAAATAGGAGAGAATCCTTCCCGCCCCATTTCTGGATCAGTAAAGGAAGTAATCAGTGGGAAACGACAGGTCGTGGCTCCGACGGCGGTAGCGGCGGATCAAGGATTTGAGGTTGATGGAGGCAGCGATCTAGATCATGTCTTTAGGTGCTCCGATGGGTAGTGTAAGGGTAAGAGGCGGCGACTTCCATTTATAGATGATCGAATGTGTGGGATTGCACGGCGTGGCCTACAAGGCCAGCAATACTGGTGTTGCTCCTATTGAAAGTGCGTTATATCGACTAGAGGGGGGTGAATAGGCAATTTTTACAAATTCATCACTAAGGAATTTCAGGGTGAGGAAATTCCTAAGCAACGAACTACTTAGCAGCGGAATAAGTACTCAGATGCAAGCATAACAGAGTAGTAGCATAGTCATCATGATGAAATGAAGACAAGCACATAGTACAAGTAGCGTAAACACAGGATAAGCAGGCTAAAGACAAACTGACTAAAGAAATTGAACTGAGGAAATTGAGAAAGTCTTCACTCAAAGTCTTCAAACAGTAACGATCAAGTACAACAGTATCTGAATGAGGAAATGAAAGAATTGAGGAATTAGAACCAGTAGCTCGGTGAAGACGATGATTTGGTAGACCAGTTCCAACTATTGTGACAGTCATACGTCTGGTTGGAGCAGCTAGGTATTTAAACCTGAGGACACATAGTCCCGGACATACAGTCCTCACCGTATTCTCCTTGACATAAGGTCACACAAACCTCGCCCAATCACTTGTGGTAAGTCTTCAGGCGACTTCCAAACCTTCACAGACTCGGTCACTCGCGATCCACAATTTCCTCTTGGATGCTCTAGACCATGACACCTAACCGTCTCGAGGATGCACAATCCTCAAAGGTAACAAGCGTTAGTTCCACACAAGAACAATCTCTTTAGTGATGCTCAATCACTTTGGGTTGGTAGGTGTTTGGGTTTGTTTTTTTCCTTACTTGATGATTTTCGCTCAAAGTTCTCGGAGGACGGGATGCTCTCAATGACAAGTGTCAGTTTCTCGCGGAGGCAGCCAACTAGCTAGTGGTTGTAGGGGGCGGCTATTTATAGCCTAGGGAGCAGCCCGACATGATAAGACATAAATACCCTTCAATGATATGACTGTTAGGTGGGTAGATATTTTGGGACAGCTGGTGCGTACCACGGCAATGGTCGGAAATTTGACTATCAAATTCCTCGGGGCTATCATGTTCCTCACTTGTAGGCAATCCGCACTGGCGAATTCCTAACTCCTCAGCCAGAACAAATTCCTCAGAGACTTGAAGATCTTCGTCTCTGTCACTGAAGAAATCGACTGAACTGTATGAGATTTCCAATGGCTTCACTCGAAAGGATTGGTAGGTCTAGGATTTTGAGATGAGCATCACTTGGAAACTTTTCCTTAGTTTTACCTCGACCCCCTTTAATAGTACGGTGTTTCCTATGACTCAAGAAAGATAAAAACAAAACTACGAAAACAGAAGTCTTCAAGCTTCATATTCCTCGCATGAATATCAAGTCTTCAAGATCACACCAATTTCTTCACTTTCAAAGTCTTCAGTTGAAGACATTCATTTTTAAGGGGCGACTTTCTCTGTAAATACCAAACTCCTCATAGACTTATAGACATGTGTACACTCACAAACGCATTAGTCTCTTAACCTATAAGTCTTCAATACACCAAAATCATTAAGGGGCACTAGATGCACTTAAAATCTCCCCCTTTTTGGCGATTGATGACAATATAGGTTAAGTTTTCAACAGGGATAAACATATGAAGTGTAAATACTAATATTGAGGAATTTGATTGCAAGATATAGAAGAACTCCCCCTGAAGATGTGCATATGTGAGGAATTTGCCTCGAAGAGCAAATGCACATTGTAGAATAGACTCATGGAGATCTCCCCCTATATCTTGTAATTCATACACGCATTTAACATATGATATGAAGAATTTGAAATGCATGATGAAATATGATGGCTGAAGTAAGTCAGCATGCGTGCATTAACTTATATGAGGAAATAGCATGCAGAAGAACATAGCAAAAGTATCAGACCACCATCGGACTTAAGTTTACAACTCGATCCAACAAATACTTCAAAAGAACGAGAGTTGTAACTTAGCAAAAAATGCCCATATAACAAGACCCGCTTGAAGACTATCTCAAATTTATCCCCCATTGTCATCGAATGACCAAAAGGGATGAAAAATAAGGACTAACACCCCTAAAGAATATCATTATGAAGTCGATGGAGGAGCGCCAGCGTTGTTGGGGTAATCTGTTGGACTAGGGCCTGCCACAGTGTCGTTCAAGTATTCATGCTCATCAGTCTCGCACGATGAAGAATATGAACTGGCCACAAGCTGAGGAACTTTGACCTTCTTGAATTTCTTCGAAGGTGGTTGTGCCCAGTCAAAGTCCTGTTGAAATTCCATCTTCTTGAGATCTTCAACACTAAAGAGGTTAGACAGAATAGCCCAGGTGCGGTCAAAGACTTCATGCAGATAATAGTGATTCTTCTTCACAGTGTTTTGAGTGATTGTCATGTTCTGAAGAATAGCACCAAACTGACGCTTGACCCACTTGTGGTTGCGATCAACCTTCTGATGAAGACTAAGGAGAAGCTCACGATCAGTCATCACCCTGGGAGCAGTGTCTTGAGGGATTTGCTTTGAAGCATTCGCGGTAGTGTCATGCGTGGCAGAGTCATCATTGGTGGAGTAGGATGCAGCTTTGCGGAACTGTCCATCCAATGGACGAGTGCCTTCATCGATGACAGCAGCCTTGCCCTTCCCATCAACTAAGGAAATAGTCCGTTTGAGGGCTTAAATTGGGGGCAAGTAGCTAACATGGTTTTGCAAATCAGCCTTGTAGTTTATTGAAGACCTTGATCTGATGAATCTCATGATCTAGGGAGCGCAAGGCTTCAATTCAAACGGTGAAAGAGCGACATTGTCCAAAGTCCTCATGAAGAAATCATGGTAGTTGATAGGAATACCATGGATGATGTTGAAAAGCAGATTCTTCATGATGCCAACAAATTCTTTATCATCAGAGTTGTGGCCCTTAATTGGACCGAGGGTTTTGGTCATTATCTTGTATATTGTCCTTGGCACATAAAGCAGTTCCTTGACGAGGAATTGGGTCCTTAGAGCTTGGCCTAGCTTCAATGGCTTCATCAATACTTCCATCAGATGATTTGAAAGTTCAGGTTCATCATAGACGCACCTTGCACCTTCAGTGGGTTGACTGACTGGGACGGCGTGAAGCAATTCAGAGGTCGGTGCTTTGTAGTGAGTATTTTCAGTCATCAGTCCAATACCCATGAATTGATGTCTTCAACATTGCCAGTGATGTGCAATGTGGCATAGAACTAAAGAATGAGTTCTTCATTCCAGTCGCAGATGTCGGTGCAGAGGTTGAGCAGCCCAGTATCATGAAGAACACTTAGGACTAGGGTGAAGCAGGGCAGCGACTCCATGTCCACATGAGGAATTTTCTCATGGTCAAAGATCTTGTCCTTATCGAATAGTAGTGAAGAATATAAATTCATTTGGCTTCCTGTCCAGAAGCGCTTGCGTCTGAGTCTTGCAGAGTCATATGGATTATAATCCGTGAAGAATATGTGCTCACCAAAGAAGTCATCAGCTTTGAACTTCTGCTTCTTGGAGTGAGGATTCTGAGGCTTGGGCTGAAGATTTGCAGTAGTTGCCATGACAGCCTCTTGAATCACAGTCTCTTAATCCACAGGCTAAGGAATTTCAGTGGGAATTTCTTTAGTAGCCTTGGTCTCCATCTCAACAGCAACATTTTCATCAACGCTAGTGGCTGGAATTTCTTCAGGTATAGTGAGGAGAGATGCCTGGTGTCTTCAGATCCCGTGTGAATTTCTTCGGTCTAGACAGGGGACTGAGGAATCTGTTGCAGAGGTGTGAACAATAGTGAATTGGGGTGATGACCTTCCCAGTAGTCATCATTCAGAATTGGAGTGGTGCACCCAATGTCCACGTCTTCATCTTCCTCATATATTTCTTCAACGCCAGCCTCTTCAGCAGTGAACTGAGGCATGGGCGAGGATACTAGTGGGGTTGAAGGGATGTCATCAACTTTAATTTCTTCATCCAACTGCTCTGACGAAGCAGCAGAAGGATCTTCTTCATCTGATTCATTGGGAATCACATATTCCTGACCAAAAGGAACAATCTCCTTTGATGGCATGCTTGACAGAGGAACAACATCTATGGGATTTTCATAGGAGCTTGTCAAAGTCTTCGCATTCTTTGGAGTGGAAGACTCTGAGGAAGCAGATGCTTTCCTTTTCTTCACAGTTGCTCGCTCTGTAGCCTTGATTTTCTTCACTTCTGATGCAGAAGGAAGGTTGATGCTTGTTGTTGGTGCAGGAGGAGCATAGGAATTTGGTTCAGTTTCTTCAGGCACAACTGATGCACTTGTCCTGGCTTGGTCAATCTCTTCAGGCGCTGTAGCAGATGCTTCAACAGGCCTGGCTTGTTCTTCAGGCACAACACTAGAGGTTGTGCTGGCAGTTTCTTCAGCGGCTGGAATGTCTTCATCAGCCCTAATGCTTTCAGTTTCTTTAGCAGCCTGATTTTCATTAGCGGTGCTGACATGCTCTTCATTAGGCTGAGCAGATGCTTCAGCCTGTGGAATTTCACGTTGTGTTGAGGCTACAACATTGGAGGTGAATCCCTTCGCCATCTTGACGAATCTGACTTTGGCTCCTAGCCAATCTGCATGATATTCGTCAAATTCATCACTGAGTGTTTTGATCTTAGCTTGCATGGCCACAAGTTCACCAGTTGTCATTGTGACTACATGCTTCTTCAGAAAATGCTCCTTCTTATACTGAGCTTTCTTCAGCTGTCTGGCCTTCTCAAACTTCCATTTTTCTTCGCCTATGAAGGCGGTCAGCATATGACTTTGGCCAGGTGTGAGATTGAAGTCAGGAGTAGGAGTGTTTGGGTCCTTGTGCCAGAGGTCAATGAAGTCTAGGATCAACTTGGGATCCAACAGAAGAGGCACGTTGGTGCCTTTGGCTCCAGCGGCCCGTTGTTGTCTATCTCTGATGATTTCTTCTAATTCTTCATCATCAGCCTCGTCTTCACTAGACGGTACATGGAAGGCGACCTGCTTCTTGTGAGGACTTGGCCTTGTGCCTCGTCTAGCAGTAGCCTTTGTCTTCAGCAAAGTAGGGCCATTTGAGGACTGAAGAGGAGTTGAAGAACTTGCAGATGCTCCTGAAGCAATTGATATGCCAGTGGTCCTTTGGCACGAGGCGAGGTGCATAGGGGCCGAGGACTTTGTAGGAGCAGCCGAAGCTTTTGCAGCAGAAGGGACTGGAGCTACTTGAGGAATTTGCCATGAGGGCTTTGAAGAGATGGGCCATGAGGGCATTGCTGAGGAGCTTGGTTGTGAGGGCATTGAAGCAGAGGCACTGGGCTTGTGTGCATGTTTCTTGGGCATAGCCTTCTTAGGCTTGCTAGCAGAGGCCTCAGCAGCAGCAGCAACAGTAGAGTCTTTGTTGAATTTCCTCACGACTTCCTTGGCCACTTTGGCCAACTTGGCTTGCCGCTTGGCCCATTCATCAGAATAGTCCTCACCGCGCTTGAGTCTAGTGGGATTAACAATCTGAACTGGTGCGAACGGAGGTCTTGGGCAAGGAGGGTGCAACGCGAATTTCTTCATGTATTTAGGAGTTACATATATGTACTCCCTCCATTCCCGTGCCCATCTCCTTTCTATCTTTCGAATGCGCACCTTGCGTTCATTCTTCGTTTCTTAAGTGATACGTCTCTGTCATATCTATAATTTTTGATTGTTCCATGCCAATATTATACAACTTTCATATACTTTTGGCAACTTTTTATACTATTTTTGGGACTAACATATTGATCCAGTGCCCAGTGCCAGTTCCTGTTTGTTGCATGTTTTTTGTTTCACAGAAAATCCATATGAAATGGAGTCCAAACGGAATAAAAACTAACGAAGATTTTTCTGGAATATATGTGAATTTTGGGAAGTGTAATCAACGCGAGACGATGCCTGAGGGGGCCACGAGGCAGGGGGCGCGCCCCTGACCCTCATGGACACCCTGTAAGGCAGCTGGTGCCCTTCTTTCGCCGCAAGAAAGCTAATATCCGGATAAAAATCATGTTCAAATTTCAATCCAATCGGAGTTATGGATCTCTGGGAATATAAGAAACAGTGAAAGGGTAGAATCAGGGAGCGCAGAAACAAAGAGAGACAGAGAGACAGATCCAATCTCAGAGGGGATCTCGCCCCTCCCATGCCATGGAGACCAAGGACCAGAGGGGAAACCCTTCTCCCATCTAGGGAGAAGGTCAAGGAAGAAGAAGAAGAAGGGGGCTCTCTCCCCCTCTATCCCGGTGGCGCCGGAACGCCGCCGGGGCCATCATCGCGACAACGATCTACACCAACAACTTCACCGCCTTCATCACCAACTCTCTCCTCCTCTATGCAGCGGTGTAACCCCTCTTTTACCCGCTGTAATCTCTACTTAACCCTGGTGCTCAATGCTATATATTATTTCCCAATGATGTATGGCTATCCTATGATGTTTGAGTTGATCCGTTTTGTCCTATGGGTTAATTGATGATCGTGATTGGTTTCAGTTGCATGTTTTATTATTGGTGTTGTCCTATGGTGCTCTCCGTGTCGCGCAAGCGTGAGGGATCCCTGCTGTAGGGTTTGCAATATGTTCATGATTTGCTTATGGTGGCTGGCGTGAGTGACAGAAGCACAGACCCGAGTAAGTAGGTTGTTTGCGTATGGGAATAAAGAGGAATTGATACTTTAATGCTATGGTTGGGTTTTACCTTAATGATCTTTAGTAGTTGCGGATGCTTGCTAGAGTTCCAATCATAAGTGCATATGATCCAAGAAGAGAAAGTGTGTTAGCTTATTGATAAGTCTCCGTCGTATCTATAATTTTTGATTGTTCCATGCCAATATTATTCAACTTTCATATACTTTTGGCAACTTTTTATACTATTTTTTGGGACTAACATATTGATCCAGTGCCTAGTGCCAGTTCCTGTTTGTTGCATGTTTTATGTTTTGCAGAAACCCCATATAAAACAGAATCCAAACGGGATAAAAACGGACAGAGAATATTTTTGGAATATTTAGAGAATTCCAGAAGAAAAATCCACGCAAGACGGTGCCCGAGGGAGGCACGATGCAGGGGGGCGTGCCCCTGACCCTTGTGGGCTCCCCGTAAGGCAGTTGATGCCCTTCTTCGGCCGCAAGAAAGCTAATTTTTAGGGAAAAAATCACGGTGAAGATTTTAGTCCAATCGGAGTTACGGATCTCCATATATATACGAAACGGTGAAAGGGCAGCCAGACGGAACGCAGAAACAGAGAGAGACAGAGAGATAGATCCAATCTCGGAGGGGCTCTCGCCCCTCCCATGCCATGGGGACCAAGGACCAGAGGGGAAACCCTTCTCCCATCTAGGGAGAAGGTCAAGGAAGAAGAAGAATGAGGGGGGCTCTCTCCTCCTCGCTTCCGGTGGCGCCGGAGTGCTACCGAGGGCCATCATCATCACCGCAATCTTCACCAACAATTTCACCGCCATCATCACCAACTCTTCCCCCGTATATGCAGCGGTGTAACCTCTCTCTTGCTCGCTGTAATCTCTACTTGAACATGGTGCTCAATGCTATATATTATTTCCCAATGATGTATGGCTATCCTATGATGTTTGAGTAGATCCGTTTTGTCCTATGGGTTATTTGATGATCGTGATTGGTTTGAGTTGCATGTTTTATTATTGGTGTTGTCCTATGGTGCTCTCCGTGTCGCGCAAGCGTGAGGGATTCCCGCTGTAGGTTTTGCAATATGTTCGTGATTTGCTTATGGTGGGTGGCGTGAGTGACAGAAGCACATACCCGAGTAAGTAGGTTGTTTGCGTATGGGATAAAGAGGACTTGATACTTTAATGCTATGTTGGGTTTTACCTTAATGATCTTTAGTAGTTGCGGATGCTTGCTAGAGTTCCAATCATAAGTGCATATGATCCAAGTAGAGAAAGTATGTTAGCTTATGCCTCTCCCTCGAATAAAATTGCAATAATGATTACCGGTCTAGTTATCGATTGCCTAGGGACAAATAACTTTCTCATAACAAAGAGCTCTTTATTAAAACTAATTTAGTTGTGTCTTTATTTAAACAGCCCCTACTTTTTATTTACGCGCTCTTTATTAACTTGCAAACCTATCCAAAAACACCTACAAAGTACTTCTAGTTTCATAATTGTTCTAGGTAAAGCGAACGTCAAGCGTGTGTACAGTTGTATCGGTGGTCGATAGAACTTAAGGGAATATTTGTTCTACCTTTATCTCCTCATTGGGTTCGACACTCTTACTTATCAAAAGAGGCTACAATTGATCCCCTATACTTGTGGGTTATCAAGACCTTTTTCTGGCGCCGTTGCCAGGGAGCAATAACGTGGGGTGAATATTCTCATGTGTGCTTGTTTGCTTTATCACTAAGTAATTTTTATTTGTTGTTCTTAGTTGTTCTTTATCTTTAGTTATGGATATGGAACACGAAATACCAAAAAAATTAGGTGTACTTGCTGCTCATGGAGATGAGGAACCTCCTAAAACCCTCGATGCTCGTTATGTGACAGATATTATGTACTACTTTGATAATCCAGAGAAAACCCCATTCAATCTGGTAATGGGAGACACGTTGGATCAACGTGAATAATTTAGGGATTATTGCTTAACTCAAAAAGGGAAACTATTATGGGATCAAATTTATATGTTGAAGTGGTATGCTAGGCAACTATGCTTGAGATATGATTATACTTGTTGCTCTAGGATGAAGGGTCCACACCTTCCATTTTCATGCAAATTTAATGATGATAAAACCTTGGCTTCTTATGCTAATGGTATATATGATTACTATGATG
Organism: Triticum dicoccoides; assembly: GCF_002162155.2. NCBI lineage: Eukaryota > Viridiplantae > Streptophyta > Magnoliopsida > Poales > Poaceae > Triticum > Triticum dicoccoides. Next base: position 194,812,245 of record NC_041392.1, read on the forward strand.
TTGAAAAAATTGAAGAATTTGTTGCTTTTAAGGGTGCTTATGAAATTGAATCTTTGTTTGAAAAGTATGAAGCTTTTGATGATGATATTTATAGGCCTGAAAATTTTGCTATATTGAAATATTGCTATGAGAATTATGAATATAATTCCAATATTGATGTGTTTATTGAGAAAGTCTCCGCTGTCCAAGACAAGACTAATATTTTGCAGGAATCTATGGAAGAAGAAATTGATGACATTGTGAGCTCATTGGATGAAAAAGATGATGAGGAGAGCGAAGAACAAAATGAGGAAGAGTGGATTAGCTGCCCGTGCCCACCTTCTAATGACAGTAATTCTTCAACTCATACATTGTTTAAATTCCCTTCGTGCTTAAGGATGATTGCTATGATAATCGCTATAATCCCTTTGATTCTCTTGAAATATCCCTTTTTGATGATGCTTGCTATGCTTGTGGCCAAGATGCCAATATGAATTATGCTTATGGAGATGAACTTGCTATAGTTCCTTATATTAAACATGAAATTGTTTCTATTGCACCCACGCATGATAGTCCTATTATCTTTTTGAATTCTCCCAACTACACTATATCGGAGAAGTTTGCACTTATTAAGGATTATATTGATGGGTTGCCTTTTACCATTACACATGATGATTTTGATGAATATAATATGCATGTGTTTGCTGCTTCTACTTGCAATTATTATGAGAGAGGAACTATATCTCCACCTCTCTATGTTTCCAACATGGTAAAATTGCAAGAAACTATTTATAGTATGCGTTGGCCTTTACTGTGTGTGCATGAATTATTCTTTTATGACATGCCAATGCATAGGAAGAGAGTTAGACTTTGTCATTACATGATATATGTTACTTTGTGCTCACCACTAAATTAAAAATCATTGTTAATTAAAATTGGCTTTGATATACCTTGGGATCCGGGTGGATCCATTACTTGAGCACTATATGCCTAGCTTAATGGCTTTAAAGAAAGCGCTGCCAGGGGGACAACCCGAAAGTTTTAGAGAGTCATTTATTTCTGTTGAATGCTTTCATATAGTTTGAAAACAAGAAAAATAAAGAGGGGAACCCAAAACTTTTTCAAAAAGGAAAGTGAAAGTGAGAGAGACAATCATTGTTGAAGTGGGAGCTAGCCTTGAACTTTGTTCATGCTCACGGAAACTTTGTGAATCTTGATTACAGAAACTTTTCAACAAAAATAATTCCCCTTGTACAATTCCATTATATTATAAAAATAATGTTCCAAGGTTTGCCTTTAGGATGTTTACTTTGCTTGTTGGTTTGTATGGTGCAGGACAGAAACTTTGGCTGTAGTGCACGATTTTACATTTTTTACTGGAATGTCAAACGGTTCTGATTCTTTTTGCACTGTATTTCTATAAAAATTGTTTATTTTTACTAATTTTGGCAGAATGTTTCAAGCATCAGAAGTATGGTTAATGTTCACATTATCATAGACTGTTCTGTTTTAGACAGATTCTGTTTTTGATGCATAGTTTGCTTGTTTTGATGAAACTATCGAATTATATCAGTGGATTAAGCCATGGAAAAGTTATACTACAGTAGATATAATGAAAAAACAAAATATGAATTGGTTTCAACAGTACTTAGAGTAGTGATTTGCTTTATTATACTAAGGGATCTTACCGAGTTTTATGTTGAAGTTTTATGTGGATGAAGTGTTCGATGATCGAGAAGTTCTCGATGTGAGAAGAAGGAAGAGAGGAAAGAGCTCAATCTTGGGGATTCCCGAGGCAACCCAAGTAAATATTCAAGGAGACTCAAGCGTCTAAGCTTGGGGATGCCCCGGAAGGCATCCCCTCTTTCTTCAACAAGTATCGGTATGTTTTCGGATTCTTTTCGTTCATGCGATATGTGCAATCTTGGAGCGTCTTTTGCATTTAGTTTCCACTTCTGTTTTATGCACCATGCTGGTATGAGATAGTCCTTGGTTTATTTATAGAATTATCTATGCACTTCACTTATATCTTTTGAGTATGGCTTTATAGAATGCTTCATGTGCTTCACTTATATCATTTGAAGTTTGGATTGCCTGTTTCTCTTTACATAGAAAACCGCCATTTGTAGAATGCTCTTTTGCTTCACTTATATTTGTTAGAGCGTGGGCATATCTTTTGTAGAAAGAATTAAACTCTCTTGCTTCACTTATATCTATTTAGAGAGATGACAGGAACTGGTCATTCACATGGTTAGTCATAAAATCATACATAAAACTTGTAGATCACTGAATATGATATGTTTGATTCCTTGCAATAGTTTTGCGATATAAAGATGGTGATATTAGAGTCATGCTAGTGGGTAGTTGTGGATTAGGAGAAATACTTGTGTTGAGGTTTGTGATTCTCGTAGCATGCACGTATGGTGAACCATTATGTAACGAAGTCGGAGCATGAGGTATTTATTGATTGTCTTCCTTATGAGTGGCGGTCGGGGACGAGCGATGGTCTTTTCCTACCAATCTATCCTCCTAGGGCATGCATAGTAGTAGTTTGCTTCGAGGGCTAATAAACTTTTGCAATAAGTATGGGAGTTCTTTATGACTAATGTTGAGTCCATGGATTATACGCACTCTCACCCCTCCATCATTGCTAGCCTCTCTAGTATCGCGCAACTTTCGCCGGTACCATAAACCCACCATATACCTTCCTCAAAACAGCCACCATACCTACCTATCATGGCATTTCCATAGCCATTCTGAGATATATTGCCATGCAACTTCCATCATCATCATATACATGACTTGAGCATTCATTGTCATATTGCTTTGCATGATCGTAAGATAGCTAGCATGATGTTTTCATGGCTTGTCCGTTTTTTGATGTCATTGCTACACTAGATCATTGCACATTCCGGTACACCGCCGGAGGTATTCATATAGAGTCATATCTTTGTTCTGGTATCGATTTGTAATATTGAGTTGTAAGTAAATAAAAGTGTGATGATCATCATTATTAGAGCATTGCCCACCAAAAAAAGAGAGGCCAAAGAAGCCTAAATAAAAAAAGGGGGGGCCAAAGAAGCCCGCAAAAAAGGGGCAATGTTACTATCCTTTTACCACACTTGTTCTTCAAAGTAGCACCATGTTCTTCATATATAGAGTCTCTAGAGTTATCACTTTCATATACTAGTGGGAATTTTCATTATAGAACTTGGCTTGTATATTCCGGTGATGGGCTTCCTCAAATGCCCGAGGTCTTCATGAGGAAGCAAGTTGGTTGCACACCCACTTAGTTTCAGTTTGAGCTTTCATACACTTATAGCTCCAGTGCATCCGTTGCATGGCAATCCCTACTCCTCACATTGACACCAATTGATGGGCATCTCCATAGCCCGTTGATTAGCCGCGTCGATGTGAGACTTTCTCCCTTTTTGTCTTCTCCACACAACCTCCACCATCATATTCTATTCCACCTATAGTGCTATGTCCATGGCTCACGCTCATGTATTACGCGAGGGTTGAAAAAGCTGAAGCGCGTTAAAAAGTATGAACCAATTGCTCGGCTTGTCATCGGGGTTGTGCATGATGTGAATAATTTGTGTGGTGAAGATGGAGCATAGCCAGACTATATGATTTTGTAGGGATAACTTTCTTTGGCCATGTTATTTTGAAAAGACATGATTGCTTTATTAGTAGGCTTGAAGTATTATTGTTTTTATGTTAAATGATAGACTATTGCTTTGAATCACTGGTATCTTAATATTCATGCCATGATTAGATACATGATCAAGATTATGCTAGGTAGCATTCCACATCAAAAGTTATCTTTTTATCATTTACCTACTCGAGGACGAGCAGGAATTAAGCTTGGGGATGCTGATACGTCTCCGTCGTATCTATAATTTTTGATTGTTCCATGCCAATATTATTCAACTTTCATATACTTTTGGCAACTTTTTATACTATTTTTGGGACTACCATATTGATCCAGTGCCCAGTGCCAGTTCTTGTTTGTTGCATGTTTTATGTTTCACAGAAACCCCATATCAAACGGAATCCAAACGGAATAAAAACGGACGAAGAATATTTTTGGAATATTTGGAGAATTCCCGAAGAAAAATCCACGCGAGATGGTGCCCGGGGGAGGCACGAGGCAGGGGGCGCGCCCCACCCCCCTGGGCGCGCCCCTGACCCTCGTGGGCTCCCCGTAAGGCGATTGATGCCCTTCTTCGGCCGCAAGAAAGCTAATTTTTAGGAAAAAATCACGGCGAAGATTTCAGTCCAATTGGAGTTACGAATCTCCATATATATATATGAAACGTTGAAAGGGCAGCTAGACAGAACGCAGAAACAGAGAGAGACAGAGAGACAGATCCAATCTCGGAGGGGATCTCGCCCCTCCCATGCCATGGGGACCAAGGACCAGAGGGGAAACCCTTCTCCCATCTGGGAGAAGGTCAAGGAAGAAGAAGAAGGAGGGAGGCTCTCTCCTCCTCGCTTCCGGTGGCGTCAGAGTGCCACCGGGGGCCATCATCATCACCACAATCTTCACCAACAACTTCACCGCCATCATCACCAACTCTTCCCCCCTCTATGCAGTGGTGTAACCTCTCTCTTACCCGCTGTTATCTCTACTTAAACATGGTGCTCAACTCTATATATTATTTCCCAATGATGTATGGCTATCCTATGATGTTTGAGTAGATCTGTTTTGTCCTATGGGTTATTTGATGATAGTGATTGGTTTGAGTTGCATGTTTTATTATTGGTGCTGTCCTATGGTGCTCTCCGTGTCGCGCAAGCGTGAGGGATTCCCGCTGTAGGGTTTGCAATATGTTCATGATTTTCTTATGGTGGGTGGCATGAGTGACAGAAGCACATACCCGAGTAAGTAGGTTATTTGCGTATGGGATAAAGAGGACTTGATACTTTAATGATATGGTTGGGTTTTACCTTAATGATCTTTAGTAGTTGCGGATGCTTGCTAGAGTTCCAATCATAAGTGCATATGACCCAAGTAGAGAAAGTATGTTAGCTTATACCTCTCCCTCAAATAAAATTACAATAATGATTACCGATCTAGTTATCGATTGCCTAGGGACAAATAACTTTCTCGTAACAAAAAGCTATTTATTAAAACTAATTTAGTTGTGTCTTTATCTAAACAGCCCTACTTTTTATTTACGCGCTCTTTATTATCTTGCAAACCTATCCAACAACACCTACAAAGTACTTCTAGTTTCATACTTGTTCTAGGTAAAGCGAACGTCAAGCATGCGTAGAGTTGTATCGGTGGTCAATAGAACTTGAGGGAATATTTGTTCTACCTTTAGATCCTCGTTGGGTTCGACACACTTACTTATCGAAAGAGGCTACAATTGATCCCCTATTCTTGTGGGTTATCACTTATGCCTCTCCCTCAAATAAAATTGCAATAATGATTACCTGTCTAGTTATCGATTGCCTAGGGACAAATAACTTTCTTGTGTGACAACAAGCTCTCTAATAAAACTAACTTAGTTGTGTCTTCATCTAAACAACCCCTACTTTCTATTTACGCGCTCTTTATTATCTTGCAAACCTATCCAACAACACCTACAAAGTACTTCTAGTTTCATACTTGTTCTAGGTAAAGCGAACGTTAAGCGTGCGTAGAGTTGTATCGGTGGTCGATAGAACTTGAGGGAATATTTGTTCTACCTTTAGCTCCTCGTTGGGTTCGACACTCTTACTTATTGAAAGAGGCTACAATTGACCCCCTATACTTGTGGGTTATCATTCAGTAGGTGTGCAGTGATACGTCTCCAACGTATCTATAATTTTTGATTGCTCCATGCTATATTATCTACTATTTTAGACATTACTGGGATTTATTTGCCACTTTTATATTATTTTTGGGACTAACCTATTAACCAGAGGCCCAGCCCAGAATTGCTGTTTTTTGCTTGTTTTAGGGTTTCGAAGAAAAGGAATATCAAATGGAGTCCAAACGGAATGAAACCTTCGGAAACGTGATTTTCTCATCAGATAAGATCCAGGAGACTTGGACCCTCCGTCAAGAAAGCCACGAGGTCGTCACGAGGGTAGGGGGCACCCCCCTAGGGCGCGCCCCCTACCTCGTGGGCCCCTCGAAGCTCCACCGACGTACTTCTTCCTCCTATATATATCCACGTACCCCCAAACAATCAGGGACGGAGCCAAAAACCTAATTCCACCGCCGCAACTTTCTGTATCCATGAGATCCCATCTTGGGGCCTGTTCCGGAGCTCCGCCGGAGGAGGCATCGATCACGGAGGGCTTCTACATCATCATCCAAGCCCCTCCGATGAAGTGTGAGTAGTTTACTTCAGACCTACGGGTCCATAGCTAGTAGTTAGATGGCTTCTTCTCTCTTTTTTGGATCTCAATACAATGTTCTCCCTCTCTCTCGTGGAGATCTATTCGATGTAATCTTCCTTTTGCGGTGTGTTTGTTGAGATCGATGAATTGTGGGTTTATGATCAAGTCTATCTATGAATAATATTTGAATCTTCTCTGAATTCTTTTATGTATGATTGGTTATTTTTGCAAGTCTCTTCGAATTATCAGTTTGGTTTAGCCTACTATATTGGTTGTTCTTGCCATGGGAGAAGTGCGTAGCTTTGGGTTCGATCTTGCGGTGTCCTTTCCCAGTGACAGAAGGGGCAGCAAGGCACGTATGTATCATTGCCATCAAGGATAACAAGATGGGGTTTTTATCATATTGCATGAAACTATCCCTCTACATCATGTCATCTTGCTTAAGGCGTTACTCTGTTTTTAACTTAATACTCTAGATGCATGCTAGATAGAGGTCGATGAGTGGGGTAATAGTAGTAGATGCAGAATCGTTTCGGTCTACTTGTCTCGGACGTGATGCCTATATACATGATCATACCTAGATATTCTCATAACTATGCTCAATTCTGTCAATTGCTCAACAATAATTTGTTCACCCACCGTAGAATACTTATGAGAGAAGCCACTAGTGAAACCTATGGCCCCCGGGTCTCTTTCTCATCATATCAATCTCCATCACTTTATTATTGCTTTGCTTTTACTTTATTTATTTTGCATCTCTATGCCAAAAATACCAAAAAAATATTATTTATCATCTCTATCAGATCTCACTTTCGTAAGTGACCGTGAAGGGATTGACAACCCCTAAGCGCGTTGGTTGCGTTGAGCTATTGTTTTGTGTAGGTACGAGGGACTCGAGCGTAGCCTCCTACTGTATTGATACCTTGGTTCTCAAAAACTGAGGGAAATACTTACGCTACTTTGCTGCATCATCCCTTCCTCTACGGGGAAATCCAACGCAGTGGTCAAGAGGTAGCAAGAAGAATTTCTGGCGCCGTTGTCGGGGAGTCTGCGCAAAAGTCAACATACCAAGTACCCATCACAATCCCTATCTCCCGCATTACATTATTTGCCATTTGCCTCTCGTTTTCCTCTCCCCCACTTCACCCTTGCCGTTTTATTCGCCCTCTCTCTCCTTCCTCCCTCTCTATTTGCCTCTTTTTCCCGTTTGCTCTTTGTTTGCTCGTGTGTTAGTTTGCTTGCTTGTCGTTATGGCTAGTTCTTTACCTTCTGCCTCTATGTCTGAAATTGGGGATACTATCGTCGATAATAATTTTGATGCTCCTACTAAAGAACCCACTATCTCACATATAAAAAGATTTCGTGTTGGTAGCGGTAATATTATTGGAAAGGGAGTTATTCAATATTTCTTTACTTTTGCCGGTGCTTTACCTTCTATGGGTAATTCTACTCTTCATAGAACTAGTAGTCTTGCGGACGCTATTGCCATGCTTGTAGTTGAACTTGAGAGGCAATTCATGCACTTGCATCCTTCTATACAAAGGATTTTCTTAGAATTTTCTAATATTGAGCATTCTTCTGTTAAGCGTGCCGTTACTATAATTTTGGCTCATGAGTTTCGATTCATAATTAAAGAGGCCAAAGAAATCTTTGCGCATTATAGGGTGGATGCTTGCCGTCCTCCCATAGAGACTATCCTCTTTGATCAAGAAGAAATAATGCGTTTTCAATCTCTAGACTATGTTGCTTTCAATGAAAATCTTAGAAAAAGGGTTCCTACCAATGTTTTAGTTGATAGAATTTCTGAACTTAATGATGATTTAGCTATTTGAGATAATGAATTGGGATATTCTCTTGAATATAGGCTCACAAAGTTCTGTCAAAAGAATGCTTATAATGATGAATTGGTTGTGCAATATGAAGGATCAAAGGAGGAACCTATACCTCCCAAGGTTGATCTTGGAGACTTTTGTCCCAACAAATTTAGCCCTTTTGATTACTTTTGCTTGCCTCAAAGAAAACTTCCTGCTGAACATAGAGAATATGAAATGATTTTTAACAATCTATCTTATTATTATGGCAATACCTAGATCTATTCTTGCTTGTTATGCCTAGCTAGGGGCGTTAAACGATAGCGCTTGTTGGGAGGCAACCCAATTTTATTTTTATTCCTTGCTTTTTGCTCCTGTTTATTAATAAATAAATTATCTAGCCTCTGTTTTTGTTGTGTTTTTTTGTGTTTAATTAGTGTTTGTGCCAAGTAGAACCGTTGGGAAGACTTGGGGAAAGTCTTGTTGAACTTGCTGTAAAAACAGAAACTTTAGCGCTCACGAGAACTGCTGTAATTTTTATTTGGAAAGTGATATTTAGTTAATTATTTTTGAATATGATTAATAGATAAATTACTCACGTCCAGAAATTTATTTTAGTATTTTTTGGGTTCCAGATCTTGCGCTAGCTACAGATTACTACAGACTGTTCTGTTTTTGACAGATTCTGTTTTTCGTGTGTTGTTTGCTTATTTTGATGAATCTATGGCTAGTAAAATAGTTTATAATCCATAGAGAAGTTGGAATACAGTAGGTATAACACCCATATAAATAAAGAATGAGTTCATTACAGTACCTTGAAGTGGTCTTTTGTTTTCTTTCGCTAACGGAGCTCACGAGTTTTCTACTTTGAGTTTTGTGTTGTGAAGTTTTCAAGTTTTGGGTAAAGATTTGATGGATTATGGAACAAGGAGTGGCAAGAGCCTAAGCTTGGGGATGCCCATGGCACCCCAAGATAATCTAAGGAAACCTAAAAGCCAAAGCTTGGGGATGCCCCGGAAGGCATCCCCTCTTTCGTCTACTTCTATCGGTAACTTTACTTGGAGCTATATTTTTATTCACCACATGGTATGTGTTTTGCTTGGAGAGTCTTTTATGATTTGAGTCTTTGCTTATTAGTTTAACACAATCATCATTGCTGTACACACCTTTTGAGAGAGCCATACATGATTTGGAATTTGATAGAATACTCTGTGTACTTCACTTATATCTTTTGAGCTTTATAATTTTGCTCTAGTGCTTCAGTTATATCTTTTAGAGCACGGTGGTGGATCTGTTTTATAGAAACTATTGATCTCTCATGCTTCACTTAGATTATTTCTAGAGTCTTAATAGCATGGTAACTTGCTTAAAATCCTAATATGCTTGGTATGCAAGATTAATAATAAAACTTTCGTATGAGTGTGTTGAATACTAAGAAGAAATTGATGCTTGATAATTGTTTTGAGATATGAGGATGGTGATATTAGAGTCATGCTAGTTGAGTAGTTGTGCATTTGAGAAATGATCGTGTTAAAGTTTGTGATTCCCGTAGCATGCATGTATGGTGAACCGTTATGTGATGAAGTCGGAGCATGATTTATTTATTGATTGTCTTCCTTATGAGTGGCGGTCGGGAACGAGCGATGGTCTTTTCCTACCAATCTATCCCCCCTAGGAGCATGCGCGTAATACTTTGCTTTGATAACTTCTAGATTTTTGCAATAAGTATATGAGTTCTTTATGACTAATGTTGACTCCATGGACTATACGCACTTTCTTTCCTTCCACCATTGCTAGCCTCTCTAATACCGCGCACTTTTCGCCGGTATCATACACCCACCAAATACCTTCCTAAAAACAGCCACCATACCTACCTATCATGGCATTTCCATAGCCATTCCGAGATATATTGCCATGCAACTTTCCACCGTTCCGTTCATTATGACACGCTCCATCATTGTCATATTGCTAGCATGATCATGTAGTTGACATCGTATTTGTGGCAAAGCCACCGTTCATAATTCTTTCATACATATCACTCTTGATTCATTGCATATCCCGGTACACCGCCGAAGGCATTCATATAGAGTCATATTTTGTTCTAAGAATCGAGTTGTAATTCATGAGTTGTAAGTAAATAAAAGTGTGATGATCATCATTATTAGAGCATTGTCCCAGTGAGGAAAGGATGATGGAGACTATGATTCCCCCACAAGTCGGGATGAGACTCGGGACGAAAAAAAGAGGCCATAAAAAGAGAAAGGCCCTAATAAAAAAACATGAGAGAAAAAGAGAGAAGGGACAATGTTACTATCCTTTTACCACACTTGTGCTTCAAAGTAGCACCATGATCTTCATGATAGAGAGTCTCTCATTATGTCACTTTCATATACTAGTGGGAATTTTTCATTATATAACTTGGCTTGTATATTCCAATGATGGGCTTCCTCAAAATGCCCTAGGCTTCGTGAGCAAGCGAGTTGGATGCACACCCACTTAGTTTCTTTTGAGCTTTCATATACTTATAGCTCTAGTGCATCTGTCGCATGGCAATCCCTACTCACTCACATTGATATCTATTGATGGGCATCTCCATAGCCTATTAATATGCCTAGTTGATGTGAGACTATATTATCCCTTTTGTCTTCTCCACAACCACCATTCTATTCCACCTATAATGCTATATCCATGGTTCACGCTCATGTATTGCGTGAAGATCGAAAAAGTTTTGAAAATGTCAAAAGTATGAAACAATTGTTTGGCTTGTCATCGGAGTTGTGCATGATTTAAATACTTTGTGTGGTGAAGATAGATCATAGCCAGACTATATGATTTTGTAGGGATAGCTTTCTTTGGCCATGATATTTTGAGAAGACATAATTGCTTTGTTAGTATGCTTGAAGTATTATTATTTTTATATCAATATGAACTTTTGTCTTGAATCTTTTGAATCTGAATATTCATACCACAATTAAGAAGATTTACATTGAAATTATGCAAAGTAGCACTCCACATCAAAAATTCTGTTTTTATCATTTACCTACTTGAGGACGAGCAGGAATTAAGCTTGGGGATGCTTGATACGTCTCCAATGTATCTATAATTTTTTATTGCTCCATGCTATATTATCTACTGTTTTAGACATTATTGGGCTTTATTTTCCACTTTTATATTATTTTTGGGACTAACCTATTAACCGAAGGCCCAGCCTAGAATTGCTGTTTTTTTGCCTGTTTTAGGTTTCGAAGAAAAGGAATATCAAACGGAGTCCAAACGGAATGAAACCTTTGGAAACGTGATTTTCTCATCAGATAAGACCCAAGAGACTTGGACCCTCAGTCAAGAAAGCCACGAGGTGGTCACGAGGGTAGGGGCGCCCCCCTAGGGCGCGCCCCCCTGCCTCGTGGGCCCCTCGAAGCTCCACCGACGTACTTCTTCCTCCTATATATATCCACGTACCCCCAAACAATCGGGGACGGAGCCAAAAACCTAATTCCACCGCCGCAACTTTCTGTATCCACGAGATCCCATCTTGGGGCCTGTTTTGGAGCTCCACCGGAGGAGGCATCGATCATGGAGGGCTTCTACATCATCATCCAAGCCCCTCCGATGAAGTGTGAGTAGTTTACTTCAGACCTACGGGTCCATAGCTGCTAGCTAGATGACTTCTTCTCTCTTTTTTGGATCTCAATACAATGTTCCCCCCCTCTCTCGTGGAGATCTATTCGATGTAATCTTCTTTTTGCGGTGTGTTTGTTGAGACCGATGAAGTGTGGGTGAGGGAGTCCTGGATTAGGGGGTGTTCGGATAGCCAGACTATATCTTCAGCCGGACTCCTAGACTATGAAGATACAAGATTGAAGACTTCGTCCCGTGTCTGGAAGGGACTTTCCTTGGCGTGGAAGGCAAGCTTGGCGATATGGATATGCAGATCTCCTACCATTGTAACCGACTTTGTGTAACCCTAGCCCTCTCCGGTGTCTATATAAACCAGAGGGTTTTGGTCCGTAGGACAACATACAGAACAACAATCATACCATAGGCTAGCTTCTAGGGTTTAGCCTCTCCGATCTCATGGTAGATCTACTCTTGTACTACCCATATCATCAATATTAATCAAGCAGGACGTAGGGTTTTACCTCCATCAAGAGGGCCCGAACCTGGGTAAAACTTTGTGTCCCTTGCCTCCTGTTACCATCCAGCCTAGATGCACAGTTCAGGACCCCCTACCCGAGATCCGCCGGTCTTGACACCAACATTGGTGCTTTCATTGAGAGTTCCTCTGTGTCGTCGCCATCAGGAAGGATGCCTCGCCCCGTCTTTAAAGATGGCACCGTTGCTAAGGGAGCTTTGGCTGTCGGCCAAACCCTCTAGCTAGGTGGTTTTCTTATGACCGCCTGTTCGGCTTCTGCACCGACGATGACCTCTCGAGCCATCGAAAACAATCTTCATGTCAGCTCAGAACTCGCCGAGCAGTTAGATCCAATGGAGATCTCCTCAATAAACAAGCTCTTGGATCGCATCGCCGCCCTGGGAGTCGCTACGGATTACGACCAAATTGGGCCTAAACCCGATCTGAGAGAGATTAACTCTCCCCAAGTCACCCATCATGTTGCCGTGGTAGAGGGACAGTGCGGCGACCCTTCATCTATCTTAAGGACTAGCTACGTCCGGATTCCCGATCCCTCCAAGCCGGATACCCGCGGAGGGGAGGACATCACTCAAGACCTGAACTTAGAGTCAGGCGACGGGCTGGATTCATTGGACAGCATCTAGGAATCCAAATTTTCGAGTTCAGAAATTCCTCGGCCTCTGAGCCTCAGATGGGGTGAGGCTTCGGATTTAATTTCACCATTATATGCATCAATATGACTTAAGTTTTGGCCAAGCTGGGTTGCCTGGCTCCTATGCTTACCCCTACGTTCCCGATTATTCGGCTAGGCGGTAAAGGGAGCACCTCTGCGATTGTTACTGCCAGATCAGCCGGATGTGTACCTCAGACTGGGTGAAGCCGAAAGCTAGCGTTCTTAAGGGAATACTCGGTCGGTGACCTAAAAGATGATTTTTTTCACTTATTTATGCGCCCCCAGATGCTTTTTCCTACGTCTTTTTCGCAGAATGGGCATGCACTTTAGGGCATGCCTCCCAGGGAAAGGAACCCCTAACGGAACTATTCTCCCTGGAAGATGTTTCTTACTAACCATGTAATATAACATAACTAGTCGGGCACTTGTCTGTTCACGCACTAATGACCCCTACGCCTGGTCTCCATGCATTCCCCGGTTCTTATATAGCCGCATGGGAATTCGGACACACTCCGGACCATCAGGTCCCGAGGCTGAAGAGAAAAGGTCGTCCATGACAAACAATCTACAATCCAGCTAGAAGGCATTATAAATGTCAATTAAATTACATAGTCATTCTGACTGATTGTATTCCTCTTCAATACCATATAACAGGCTATCTAATTTACGGTCCTGCTGGGAATACTTTGCGGCCAATTCTACTTGGCCGTATACTAAGCTTACAGGGATCTCCTTCCCATCGGGCCCCACAGGACCGACCTCGGCCATGTGGTTGGGGTCAGCCTTTGTGTACTGCGTCTTCACCATAGCCCGGGCCTCCCTAGCACCTTGACGTCAAGCCGATATCTTCCACAATCGGAAGCGCCGCCGTGCTCCCTTTAGCTTCTCTGCAAGCTCTCCAAGACCTTCGGGCATGGAGATGGATGGCCACAGGGCCTGGGCGACGCCTTCCATCGCCTGCCGAACTCGATCGAGCAGTTGTGAGAGCTCGGGAAGAAGGTCACCCGTAGAACCGGGCATCTCCTCTGCAGGATGACCTGTTAGCACACCTACAAACATTGCTCTATTAGTCGACTTCCCCGCCGAACTTTCTTTCAAAGGTTCGTTCAAGCACTTACTAAATATGCCGCGCCGAAGCCGCTGATTCTCCTTAACGGAGTCTGACAGCTGGGCACGAACATCTTTCAGCTCGATGCCCAGCTTGGTGTTGGCATCTTGGAGATCGTTCTTCTCCCTTCTCACCTTTGTCAGCACCTTCTCACCAGCCTTTAACTGGCATAGGAGGTGTTGCCTTTCCGGATTCAATCCGGCGCCATCTGCAATTTCATTTGTCAGATTCGCACCCATGCCGTGCTTCGCAAAATACTTATCTTTCGAAGTATATATTACCAGAGGGGATCTCCTTGGGCTCCCCTGCCGCGGCTAGTGCGGCCTCAAGTTGGGCTTTGCACTCTTCCAGCTCCTTGGACAGTAGGGAATTCTTTTCTATAAGAACCTGCATAACAAATGATCCTTAAATCAGTTATTCTAACTGTTTCAAGTCTCGGGGGCTACTGGTATATATATAATTACCAAAATTTTCTTACCCGTATGTCTTTTACATATTGCTCCGTGGCTCTGGCTAGACCATTTTGAGCGGCACGGAGGTACGCATCTCCCGAGTTGAAGGCATCTAACGCCCCCTGGGAGAAACAAGCGTCGTGAAGAATTTTCCGGCGACGCCTGTGGTTCATGGCACTCTCCACCTCAGAGTTGGTGGCAGACAACCCATCCACATCCTCCGTCAGAGGAGCGTCTGGCGCGCGCCTTGTGTTCGCCTCCGCCTCCGGACCAGGCTTTGGATCCTGGCTGGTGGAGGTGTGATTGGCAGCCTCTCCGAATATAGTCCGGCGAGGTCTCTTTGTCCTGAAGAGAGCACGAGTGTCAACGTGCCTCGAAGGTATAACACCTAGGATAAGGGGGCGCGCCATACCTTTGCGCTGACGCCTCGGTCCGGACCACACTTCTTTTCCGCCCACGGGGCCCTGCAGCCCCTCGTTGGCTTGTCGCCGCAGGTTCGGCCTTCCGCCTCAAAAACCTCCCCTGCAAAGTTCGGTTGTAATCAGGGAGCTGAAAACACGAGAGGGCGGATACCTATTCGGGGTACTGGGACTTCGACCTCAGTTACCTGGGAGGCCGGGATTAGCGCTGGGTAATCGGCCGTAATGGCCACCAAGGCATTGTCCTTGCTCAATTGATGGAACACTCCATCAATCAGCTCCACAGATATGTCCGGATCCTCTTGAGAGGCCGGGTCGAGGGACCGTCCTGGGTCCTCGGGTTGTGGAGGAGGGCTGCTTATTTCCTTAGCAGCCCGGTGCAGTTCCTGCGTTGAAGTCGTCAGACTGAATATTTAAACAATGGGAATACAAAACGGATGGGCAAGTAAATGCGACCGCTTACCCAGCTTGGGGGATTGTGCATAGAGAATCCACCCTGTGGGTTGACGCGGAGAAATTCCTCCTCTTCTCCCTTATACAAAGTGGACAAGATCTTTAGTAGAGCGGCAGCTGAATCCGGCCCCTTACGGCCGTAGCGGGTGGCGTCGTCCTCCCCGTTGAAGTCCCACATGGGGTGGCTTCTATACTGAAGCGGCTGCACCCCCCGCATGATGCATTCGGCCATAACCCCGATCATGGTTAGTCCGGAATGGGATAACAATCTTATTTGGCCCATCAGGTAAATGATGTCCCTGTCACTTTCCCTCCGAGGGCTCCGTGGACGCCAGCTTAGACGCTTCTTTAAGGGAGCACTGTCGAATTCAGGGAGGCCGATCCGGACAGGATCCGGCAGCGGGACGTCTTCTATATAAAACCATTCTGAGGGCCAGTCTTCGGATGCCTTCTTTGGGGTTCCGGACAGATATCCGGTCCTGGCGATGCGCCACACTTCAGCTCCGCCCACTTGATACATTGACCCATCCTTAGAGCGGGGCACAAGGCAGAATAACCTTTTCCATAGACCGAAATGAGCCTCGACACCCAAAAACAGCTCACAGAGGGCTACGAAGCCCGCGATATGCAATACGGAGGCAGGCATGAGATTGTGTAGCTGGAGGCCGTAGAACTCCAGTAGCCCCGGAGAAATGGATGGATTGGAAACCCGAGTCCCCTTATTAAATAAGGAACAAGGCATACCCGCTCTCCTTTGGAGGGATTGGGGGCACTCTTCGCTTGCTTTCCGCCATTATAGATGGCAAGACCGGCTCAAACCGGGATCATATAGGCCGGGGGGAGAAATCCCTTGGTCTAGAGCGTCACTAGCTCGCTATGCGGGATGGAGCATCTCTCCCAATATCCAGGCTGAGGGCTGGAAGGGCGAAAGGAGGAGTTGCGATGGCTGGCCATGCTGGAATGGACCTTTGTCGGATGTGCTCTGATGAACACTCGCGAAGGGGGGAAGATGTGGTTTGGATCTAAATCCTCGTCCCCTTAAATAGGGTAGCTCATTTACGCGGCTAGGGGTGTGAATGTAAAAACACTCAGATTTTTCATATTCGTTTGACACGTGGGAAACGGCCATTATTGGGTGTAGAAGCCAAGGAGCGCAAAATCTACAAGAAACCGGACTTTATTCAACAGGTACAGGAATTTGGAGGAGAACCCGCCCTGCAATGCCGAAGACAATCTGTGCGCTGGACTCATCGTCATTGAAGCCTGGTTCGGGGGCTACTGAGGGAGTCCTCGATTAGGGGCTGTTCGGATAGCCAGACTATATCTTCAGCCGGACTCCTGGACTATGAAGATACAAGATTGAAGACTTTGTCCCGTGTCCGGAAGGGACTTTCCTTGGCGTGGAAGGCAAGCTTGGCGATACGGATATGCAGATCTCCTACCATTGTAACCGACTTTGTGTAACCCTAGCCCTCTCCTGTGTCTATATAAATCAGAGGGTTTTGGTCCGTAGGACAACATACAGAACAACAATCATTCCATAGGCTAGCTTCTAGGGTTTAGCCTCTCTGATCTCGTGGTAGATCTACTCTTGTACTACCCATATCATCAATATTAATCAAGCAGGACGTAGGGTTTTACCTCCATCGAGAGGGCCCGAACCTGGGTAAAACTTCGTGTCCCTTGCCTCCTGTTACCATCCGGCCTAGACGCATAGTTCGGGACCCCCTACCCGAGATCCGCCGGTTTTGACACTGACAGTGGGTTTATGATCAAGTCTATCTATGAATAATATTTGAATCTTCTCTGAATTCTTTTATGTATGATTGGTTATCTTTGCAAGTCTCTTCAAATTATCAGTTTGGTTTGGCCTACTAGATTGGTTGTTCTTGCCATGGGAGAAGTGCTTAGCTTTGGGTTCGATCTTGCGGTGTCCTTTCCCAGTGACAGAAAGGGCAGCAAGGCACGTATTGTATCGTTGCCATCGAGGATAACAAGATGGTTTTTTTATCATATTGCATGAAACTATCCCTCTACATCATGTCATCTTGCTTAAGGCGTTACTCTGTTTTTAACTTAATACTCTAGATGCATGCTGGATAGCGGTCGATGAGTGGAGTAATAGTAGTAGATGCATAATCGTTTCGGTCTACTTGTCTCGGACGTGATGCCTATATACACGATCATACCTAGATATTCTCATAACTATGCTCAGTTCTGTCAATTGCTCAACAGTAATTTGTTCACCCACCATAGAATACTTATGGTCTTGAGAGAAGCCACTAGTGAAACCTATGGCCCCCGGGTCTCTTTCTCATCATATCAAACTCCATCACTTTATTATTGCTTTGCTTTTACTTTATTTACTTTGCATCTCTATACCAAAAATACCAAAAAAAATATATTTATCATCTCTATCAGATCTCACTTTCGTAAGTGACCGTGAAGGGATTGACAACCCCTAAGCGCGTTGGTTGCGTTGAGCTATTGTTTTTGTGTAGGTACGAGGGACTCGAGCGTAGCCTCCTACTAGATTGATACCTTGGTTCTCAAAAACTAAGGGAAATACGTACGCTACTTTGCTGCATCATCCCTTCCTCTTCGGGGAAATCCAACACAGTGCTCAAGAGGTAGCATGCAGTACCCTACATAGATGTCATCAGAGATATCAAACGCTGTGTTGATTTCCAATCTCTTTCCTCCCTTCTGAGGTTTCTTTCCATCAACCATTTTCTTCAGCTGAGGAATTTGAACAATAGAATTCTCTGAAGAGGTATGCAATCTATCTTCGAGGAACGTTGCAAATGAGTTAAGTTGATGAGAACCTAGTGATTCAGCAGTGAACATGAGTACCTATGAATAGAGTATAGGTGCAAAGAATTTGGAGGGGTCACATGCGTTCTCAGAAGTTTTTCAAAAAAAACAAGTTTGAGGAATTTGACCAGGAGTGTCTTGAGGAATTTCACTAAGGGGTCTTTGACTTAGGTTCCAGAGTTGTATAGATTGAAAAATCCACACAATCGAGGAATCTTGAAGAAAAACATAGTTTAGAGAAATAGATCAAGAATAGATGCATGTGAGGTGTTTAACTAGTGGGGAGTTGAGGAACAAACACCTTTTGAAGATTTTGTGAAAATGATCAGAAGCAACAAGGGCAGTAAAAATAGATTTTAATTACCCTTGACGAAGAACACGATGAACTGGGAAGTGTAGATGGGAAGTTCGTCCGTCTAGATCTTCCACGCCCTAACTTGGTGGCGGAAGACAGCTACGGCGGCGACGGGGTGAAGATTTCCACGGCCAGCGCGAGTACGACGGCGATGAGGTCGAGGCAGTGAAGCTCTTCCTCACCAGCGACGATGGAAGTAGCAGTGGCACTAGGTCTGGAAGCTCGAGCAACGGGAGTGAGGTCGAGCGGGGTAAATGAAGTCTGAGGAGGGTGAGGGGTATTTATAGCCGAGGTTAAAAACCGCTCGCCCGAAGAAATTGGACGAACGTGCCCCTGACCCTTCTCATCCTAGTGACATGTGTCACCCACGTACAGTGAGGTGGAGATCGTGTGAGATCGTGGGTGAATAGAATAATCATATCGTGGGATGTGATCCGGTTTGAGCGGCAAAAGCCGAAAATTGAGATATGAAAATTTTAATATTTCGTTCACAAATTCTTCAGCTGACAAGGACAGAGCGAAGATTTTGAATGGGTTTCAAATAGAACGCACATGAAGAATTTGTGAACTTACTGGGTTGAGTATGTCGGGGAACGTAGTAATTTCAAAAAAATTCCTACGTACATGCAAGATCATGGTGATGCATAGCAACGAGAGGGAAGAGTGTTGTCCATGTACCCTCGTAGACCGAAAGCGGAAGCGTTAGCACAACGCGGTTGATGTAGTCGTACATCTTCACGATCCGACCGATCAAGTACCGAACACACGACACCTCCGAGTTCAGCACACATTCAGCCCGATAACGTCCCTCGAACTCCGATCCAGCCGAGTGTTGAGGGAGAGTTTCGTCAGCATGATGGCGTGGTGACGATGATGATGTTCTACCAACACAGGGCTTCGCCTAAGCACCGCTACAGTATTATCGAGGTGGACTATGGTGGAGGGGGGCACCGCACATGGCTAAAAGATCAAACGATCAATTGTTGTGTCTATGGGGTGCCCCCTTCCCCCGTATATAAAGGAGAAAGGGGCAGGTGCAGCCGGCCAGGAGGAGGCGCGCCAGGAGGACTCCCTCCCTTCCTTGTTGGATTAGGAGAAGGGGGAAAGAGGAGGGAGAGAGAAAGGAAAGGGGGTGTCGCCCCCCTCTCCTTGTCCTATTTGGACTAGGGAGGGGGGAGGGGCGCGCGGCCTGCCCTGGCCACCTCTCCCTTTTCCACTAAGGCCCACTATGGCCCATTAAGCCCCCAGGGGTTCCGGTACCCCCTCGGTACTCCGGTAAAATCCCGATTTCACCCGGAACACTTCCGATATCCAAATATAGGCTTACAATATATCAATCTTCATGTCTCGACCATTTCGAGACTCCTCGTCATGTCCGTGATCATATCCGGGACTCCGAACAACCTTTGGTACATCAAAACTCATAAACTCATAATATAACCATCATCGAAACTTTAAGCATGCGGACCCTACGGGTTCGAGAACTATGTAGACATGACCGAGACATGTCTCTGGTCAATAACCAATAGCGGAACCTGGATGCTCATATTGGCTCCCACATATTCTACGAAGATCTTTATCGGTCAGACCGCATAACAACATATGTTGTTCCCTTTGTCATCGATATGTTACTTGCCCGAGATTCGATTGTCGACATCTCAATACCTAGTTCAATCTCGTTACCGGCAAGTCTCTTTACTCGTTCCACAATACATCATCTCGCAACTAACTCATTAGTTGCAATGCTTACAAGGCTTAGGTGATGTGCATTACCGAGAGGGCCCAGAGATACCTCTCCGACAATCGGAGTGACAAATCCTAATCTCGAAATACGCCAACCCAACAAGTACCTTCGTAGACACCTGTAGAGCACCTTTATAATCACCCAGTTACGTTGTGACGTTTGGTAGCACACAAAGTGTTCCTCCGGTAAACGGGAGTTGCATAATCTCATAGTCATAGGGACATGTATAAGTTATGAAGAAAGCAATAGCAACATACTAAACGATCGAGTGCTAAGCTAACGAATGGGTCAAGCCAATCACATCATTCTCCTAATGATGTGATCCCGTTAATCAAATGATAACTCATGTCAATGGCTAGGAAACATAACCATCTTTGATCAACGAGCTAGTCAAGTAGAGGCATAATAGTGACATTCTGTTTGTCTATGTATTCACACAAGTATTATGTTTCCGGTTAATACAATTCTAGCATGAATAATAAGCATTTATCATGATATAAGGAAATAAATAATAACTTTATTATTGCCTCTAGGGCATATTTCCTTCAGTCTCCCATTTGCACTAGAGTCAATAATCTAGATTACACAGTAATGATTCTAGCACCCATGGAGCCTTGGTGCTGATCATGTTTTGCTCGTGGAAGAGGCTTAGTCAACGGGTCTGCAGCATTCAGATCCGTATGTATCTTGCAAATTTCTATGTCTCCCACCTGGACTAGATCCCATATGGAATTGAAGCGTCTTTTGATGTTCTTGGTTCTTTTGTGAAATCTGGATTCCTTCGCCAAGGCAATTGCACCAGTATTGTCACAAAAGATTTTCATTGGACCCGATGCACTAGGTATGACACCTAGATCGGATATGAACTCCTTCATCCAGACTCCTTCATTTGCTGCTTCCGAAGTAGCTATGTACTCCGCTTCACACATAGATCCTGCCACGATGTCGTGTTTAGAACTGCACCAACTCACAGCTCCACCGTTCAATGTAAACAAGTGTCCGGTTTGTGATTTAGAATGGTCCGGATCAGTGTCAAAGCTTGCATCGACGTAACCATTTACGACTAGCTCTTTGTCACCTCCATAAACGAGAAACATATCCTTAGTCCTTTTCAGGTATTTCAGGATGTTCTTGACCGCTGTCCAGTGATCCACTCCTGGATTACTTTGGTACCTCCCTACTAGACTTATAGCAAGGCACACATCAGGTCTGGTACACAGCATTGCATACATGATAGAGCCTATGGCTGAAGCATAGGGAACATCTTTCATCTTCTCTCTATCTTCTGCAGTGGTCGGGCATTGAGTCTTACTCAACTTCACACCTTGTAACACAGGCAAGAACCCTTTCATTGGTTGATCCATTTTGAACTTCTTCAAAACTTTGTCAAGGTATGTGCTTTGTGAAAGTCCAATTAAGCGTCTTGATCTATCTCTATAGATCTTGATGCCCAATATATAAGCAGCTTCACCGAGGTCTTTCATTGAAAAACTCTTATTCAAGTATCTCTTTATGCTATCCAGAAATTCTATATCATTTCCAATCAACAATATGTCATCCACATATAATATCAGAAATGCTACAGAGCTCCCACTCACTTTCTTGTAAATACAGGCTTCTCCAAAAGTCTATACAAAATCAAATGCTTTGATCACAATATCAAAGCGTTTATTCCAACTCCAAGAGGCTTGCACCAGTCCATAAATGGATCGCTGGAGCTTGCACACTTTGTTAGCTCCCTTTGGATCGACAAAACCTTCTGGTTGCATCATATACAGCTCTTCTTCCAGAAATCCATTCAGGAATGCAGTTTTGACATCCATTTGCCAGATTTCATAATCATAAAATGCGGCAATTGCTAACATGATTCAGACAGACTTAAGCATCGCTACGGGTGAGAAAGTCTCATCGTAGTCAATCCCTTGAACTTGTTGAAAACCTTTTGCAACAAGTCGAGCTTTATAGACAGTAACATTACCGTCAGCGTCAGTCTTCTTCTTGAAGATCCATTTATTCTCAATGGCTTGCCGATCATTGGGCAAGTCAACCAAAGTCCACACTTTGTTCTCATACATGGATCCCATCTCAGATTTCATGGCCTCAAGCCATTTTGCGGAATCTGAGCTCACCATCGCTTCTTCATAGTTCGTAGGTTCGTCATGGTCTAGTAACATAACCTCTAGAATAGGATTACCGTAGCACTCTGGTGCGGAGCTTACTCTGGTTGACCTACAAGGTTCAGTAACAACTTGATCTGAAGTTCCATGATCATCATCATTAACTTCCTCACTAATTGGTGTAGGTGTCATAGGAACCGGTTTCTGTGATGAGCTACTTTCCAATAAGGGAGCGGGTATAGTTACCTCATCAAGTTCTACTTTCCTCCCACTCACTTATTTCGAAAGAAAGTCCTTCTCTAGAAAGGATCCATTCTTAGCAACGAATGTCTTGCCTTCGGATATGTGATATAAGGTGTACCCAACAGTCTCCTTTGGGTATCCTATGAAGACACATTTCTCCGATTTGGGTTCGAGCTTATCAGGTTGAAGATTTTTCACATAAGCATCGCAGCCCCAAATTTTAAGAAATGACAACTTTGGTTTCTTGCCAAACCACAGTTCATAAGGCATCGTCTCAACGGATTTCGATGGTGCCCTATTTAACGTGAATGCAGCCGTCTCTAAAGCATAACCCCAAAATGATAGCGGTAAATCAGTAAGAGACATCATAGATCGCACCATATCTAGTAAAGTACGATTACGACGTTCGGACACACCATTACGCTGTGGTGTTCCGGGTGGCGTGAGTTGCGAAACTATTCCGCATTGTTTCAAATGTAGACCAAACTCGTAACTCAAATATTCTCCTCCATGATCAGATCGTACAAACTTTATTTTCTTGTTATGATGATTTTCAACTTCACTCTGAAATTCTTTGAACTTTTCAAATGTTTCAGACTTATGTTTCATTAAGTAGATATACCCATATATGCTTAAATCATCTGTGAAGCTGAGAAAATAACGATACCCGCCGTGAGCCTCAACATTCATCGGACCACATACATCTGTATGTATGATTTCCAACAAATCTGTTGCTCTCTCCATAGTACCGGAGAACAGTGTTTTAGTCATCTTGCCCATGAGGCACGGTTCGCAAGTACCAAGTGATTCATAATCAAGTGGTTCCAAAAGTCCATCAGTATGGAGTTTCTTCATGCGCTGTACACCGATATGACCTAAACGGCAGTGCCACAAATAAGTTGCACTATCATTATCAACTCTGCATCTTTTGGCTTCAACATTATGAATGTGTGTATCACTACTATCACGATTCATCAAAAATAGACCACTCTTTAAGGGTGCATGGCCATAAAAGATATTACTCATATAAATAGAACAACCATTATTCTCTGATTTAAATGAATAACCGTCTCGCATCAAACAAGATTCAGATATAATGTTCATGCTCAACGCTGGCACCAAATAACAATTATTTAGGTCTAATACTAATCCCGAAGGTAGATGTAGAGGTAGCATGCCGACGGCGATCACATCGACTTTGGAACCGTTTTCCACGCGCATCGTCACCTCGTCCTTGGCCAGTGTTCGCTTAATCCGTAGTCCCTGTTTCAAGTTGCAAATATTAGCAACAGAACCACTATCAAATACCCAGGTGCTACTGCGAGCTCTAGTAAGGTACACATCAATAACATGTATATCACATATACCTTTGTTCACCTTGCCATCCTTCTTATCCACCAAATAATTGGGGCAGTTCCGCTTCCAGTGACCAGTCTGCTTGCAGTAGAAGCACTTAGTCTCAGGCTTAGGTCCAGACTTGGGTTTCTTCTCTTGAGCAGCAACTTGCTTGCTGTTCTTCTTGAAGTTCCCCTTCTTCTTCCCTTTTCCCTTTTTCTTGAAACTGGTGGTCTTATTGACCATCAACACTTGATGCTCCTTCTTGATTTCTACCTCCGCAGCCTTTAGCATTGCGAAGAGCTCGGGAATCATCTTATCCATCCCTTGCATGTTATAGTTCATCACCAAGCTCTTCTAGCTTGGTGGTAGTGATTGAAGAATTCTGTCAATGACGCTATCATCTGGAAGATTAACTCCCAATTGAATCAATTGATTATTATACCCAGACATTTTGAGTATATGCTCACTGACAGAACTATTCTCCTCCATCTTGCAGCTGTAGAACTTATTGGAGACTTCATATCTCTCAATCCGTGCATTTGCTTGAAATATTAACTTCAACTCCTGGAACATCTCATATGCTACATGATGTTCAAAACGTCGTTGAAGTCCCAGTTCTAAGCCGTAAAGCATGGCACACTAAACTATCGAGTAGTCATCAGCTTTGCTCTGCCAGACATTCATAACATCTGGTGTTGCTCCTACAACAGGTTTGGCACCTAGCGGTGCTTCCAGGACGTAATTCTTCTGTGCAGCAATGAGGATAATACTCAAGTTACGGACCCAGTCTGTGTAATTGCTACCATCATCTTTCAACTTTGCTTTCTCAAGTAACGCATTAAAATTCAACGGAACAACAGCACGGGCCATCTATCTACAATCAAGATAGACAAGCAAGATACTATTAGGTACTAAGTTCATGATAAATCTAAGTTCAATTAATCATATTACTTAAGAACTCCCACTAAGATAGACATCCCTCTAATCCTCTAAGTGATCACGTGATCCAAATCAACTAAACCATAACCGATCATCACGTGAAATGGAGTAGCTTTCAATGGTGAACATCACTATGTTGATCATATCTGAAGGAAATATGCCCTAGGCAATAATAAAGTTATTATTTATTTCCTTATATCATGATAAATGTTTATTATTCATGCTAGAATTGTATTAACCGGAAACATAATACATGTGTGAATACATAGACAAACAGAGTGTCACTAGTATGCCTCTACTTGACTAGCTCGTTGATCAAAGATGGTTATGTTTCCTAACCATAGACATGAGTTGTCATTTGATTAATGGGATCACATCATTAGGAGAATGATGTGATTGACTTGACCCATTCCGTTAGCTTAGCACTTGATCGTTTAGTTTGTTGCTATTGCTTTCTTCGTGACTTATACATGTTCCTATGACTATGAGATTATGCAACTCCCGTTTACCGGAGGAACACTTTGTGTGCTACCAAACGTCACAACATAACTGGGTGATTATAAAGGTGCTCTACAGGTGTCTCCGAAGGTACTTGTTGGGTTGGCGTATTTCGAGATTAGGATTTGTCACTGCGATTGTCGGAGAGGTATCTCTGGGCCCTCTCGGTAATGCACATCACCTAAGCCTTGCAAGCATTGCAACTAATGAGTTAGTTGCGAGATGGTGTATTACGGAACGAGTAAAGAGACTTGCCGCTAATGAGATTGAACTAGGTATTGAGATGTCGACGATCGAATCTCGGTCAAATAACATACCGATGACAAAGGGAACAACGTATGTTGTTATGCGGTCTGACCAATAAAGATCTTCGTAGAATATGTGGGAGCCAATATGAGCATCCAGGTTCCGCTATTGGTTATTGACCGAAGACATGTCTCGGTCATGTCTACATAGTTCTCGAACCCGTAGGGTCCGCACGCTTAAAGTTTCAGTGACGATTATATTATGAGTTTATGTGATTTGATGTACCGAAGGTAGTTCGGAGTCCCGGATGAGATCGGGGACATGACGAGGAGTCTCGAAATGGTCGAGATGTAAAGATCAATATATTGGACGACTATATTCGGACATCGGAAAGGTTCCGAGTGATTCGGGTATTTTCGGGGGTACCGGGGAGTTACGGAAATACGAGGAAGAAGTAATGGGCCTCATGGGCCAAGTGGTGGAAGAGAGGAGCGCGCCCCCCTAGCCCAAACCGAATTGGACTAGGGGGCCGGCCCCCCTTTCCTCCTTCTCCTCCTTCTCCTTCCTTCTCCTTCTCCTCCTTCCTTTCCTCCTCCTAGTAGGAGTAGGAAAGGGGGGTCCTACTCCTACTAGGAGGAGGACTCCTCCTCCTAGCGCGCCCATAGAGGGCCGGCTGGCTTCCCCCCTTGCTCCTTTATATACAGGAGCAGGGGGGCACCTGTAGACACACAAGTTAATCAGTTGATCTCTCCTAGCCGTGTGCGGTGCCCCCCTCCACCATATTCCACCTCGGTCATATCGTAACGGTTCTTAGGCGAAGCCCTGCGTTGGTAGCAACATCATCACTGTCACCACGTCGTTGTGCTGACGGAACTCTCCCGTGAAGCTCTGCTAGATAGGAGTTCGTGGGACGTCATCGAGATGAACGTGTGCTGAACTCGGAGGTGCCGTGCATTCGGTACTTGGATCGGTCAGATCGTGAAGATGTACGACTACATCAACCGTGTTGTGCTAACGCTTCCGCTTTCGGTCTACGAGGGTACGTGGACAACACTCTCCCCTCTCGTTGCTATGCATCACCATGATCTTGCATGTGTGTAGGAAATTTTTGAAATTACTATGTTCCCCAATAGTGGTATCAGAGCCTAGGTTTTATGTATTGATGTTATATGCACGGGTAGAACACAAGTGAGTTGTGGGCGATATAAGTCATACTGCTTACCAGCATGTCATACTTTGGTTCGGCGGTATTGTTGGATGAAGCGGCCCGGACCGACATTACGCGTACGCTTACGCGAGACTGGTTCTACCGACGTGCTTTGCACACAGGTGGCTGGCGGGTGTCAGTTTCTCCATCTTTAGTTGAACCGAGTGTGGCTACGCCCGGTCCTTACGAAGGTTAAAACATCACCAACTTGACAAACTATCGTTGTGGTTTTGATGTGTAGGTAAGAACGGTTCTTGCTAAAGCCCGTAGCAGCCACGTAGAACTTGCAACAACAAAGTAGAGGACGTCTAACTTGTTTTTGCAGGGCATGTTTTGATGTGATATGGTCAGGACATGATGCTAAATTTTATTGTATGAGATGATCATGTTTTGTAACCGAGTTATTGGCAACTGGCAGGAGCCATATGGTTGTCGCTTTATTGTATGCAATGCAATTGCGCTGTAATGCTTTACTTTATCACTAAACGGTAACGATAGTCGTGGAAGCATAAGATTGGCGAGACGACAACGATGCTACGATGGAGATCAAGGTGTCGCGCCGGTGACGATGGTGATCATGACGGTGCTTCGGAGATGGAGATCACAAGCACAAGATGATGATGGCCATATCATATCACTTATATTGATTGCATGTGATGTTTATCTTTTATGCATCTTATCTTGCTTTGATTGACAGTAGCATTATAAGATGATCTCTCACTAAATTTCAAGATAAAAGTGTTCTCCCTGGGTATGCACCGTTGCCAAAATTCGTCGTGCCCAGACACCACGTGATGATCAGGTGTGATAAGCTCTACGTCCATCTACAACGGGTGCAAGCCAGTTTTGCACACGCAGAATACTCAGGTTAAACTTGACGAGCCTAGCATATGCAGATATGGCCTCGGAACACTGAGACCGAAAGGTCGAGCGTGAATCATATAGTAGATATGATCAACATATTGATGTTCACCATTGAAAGCTACTCCATTTCACGTGATGATCGGTTATGGTTTAGTTGATATGGATCACGTGATCACTTAGAAGATTAGAGGGATGTCTGTCTAAGTGGGAGTTCTTAAGTAATATGATTAATTGAACTTTAATTTATCATGAACTTAGTCCTGGTAGTATTAGCATATCTATGTTGTAGATCAATAGCTCGCGTTTAGCTCCCCTATTTTATTTTTGATATGTTCCTAGAGAAAATTAAGTTGAAAGATGTTAGTAGCAATGATGCGGATTGGATCCATGATCTGAGGATTATCCTCATTGCTGCACAGAAGAATTATGTCCTTGATGCACTGCTAGATGACAGGCCTATTGCAGGAGCAGATGCAGACGTTATGAATGTTTGGCTAGCTCAATATGATGAGTACTTGATAGTTTAGTGCACCATGCTTAAACGGCTTAGAATCGGGACTTCAAAGACGTTTTGAACGTCATGGACCATATGAGATGTTCTGGGAGTTGAAGTTAATATTTCAAGCAAATACCCGAGTTGAGAGATATAAAGTCTCCAACAAGATCTATAGCTAAAAGATGGAGGAGAATAGCTCAAGCAGTGAGCATGTGCTCAGATTGTCTGGGTACTACAATCGCTTGAATCAAGTGGGAGTTAATCTTCCAGATAAGATAGTGATTGACAGAATTCTCTAGTCACCATCACCAAGTTAGTATAACTTCGTGATGAACTATGATATGCAAGGGATAACGGAAACGATTACCAAGCTCTTCGTAATGCTGAAATCAACGAAGGTAGAAATCAAGAAATAATATCAAGTGTTGATGGTAGACAAGACCACTAGTTTCAAGAAAAGGGCATAGGGAAGAAGGGGAACTTCAAGAAGAACAGCAAGCAAGTTGCTGCTCAAGTGAAGAAGCCCAAGTCTGGTCCTAAGCCTGAGACTAAGTGCTTCTACTGCAAAGGGACTGGTCACTGGAAGCGGAACTGCCCCAAGTATTTGGTGGATAAGAAAGATGGCAAAGTGAACAAAGGTATATTTGATATACGAATTATTGATGTGTATTTTACTAGTGTTTATAGCAACCCCCCAGTATTTGATACTGGTTCAGTTGCTAAGAGTAGTAACTCGAAACGGGAGTTGCAGAATGAACAGAGACTAGTTAAGGGTGAAGTGACGATGTGTGTTGGAACTGGTTCCAAGATTGATATGATCATCATCGCACACTCCCTATACTTTCGGGATTAGTGTTGAACCTAAATAAGTTTTATTTGGTGTTTTCATTGAGCATGAATATGATTTGATCATGTTTATTGCAATATGGTTATTCATTTAAGTAAGAGAATAAATTGTTGTTCTATTTACATATATGGTTACACACCCAATGAAAATGGTTCATTGGATCTCGATCGTAGTGATACAGATATTCATAATATTGAAACCAAAAGATGCAAAGTTAATAATGATAGTGCAACTTATTTGTGGCACTGCCGTTTAGGTCATATTAGTGTAAAGCGCATGAAGAAACTCCATGCTGATGGACTATTGGAATCACTTGATTATGAATCAGTTGATGCTTGCAAACCGTGCCTCATGAGCAAGATGACTAAGACTCCGTTCTCCGGAACAATGCAGCAAGCAACAGATTTGTTGGAAATCATGCATACTGATGTATGTGGTCCGATGAATATTGAAGCTCGTGGCAGGTATCATTATTTTCTGATCTTCACAGATGATTTGAGCAGATATGAGTATATCTACTTGATGAAACACAAGTCTGAAACATTTGAAAAGTTCAAAGAATTTCAGAGTGAAGTGGAGAATCATCGTAACAAAATAAAAGTTTCTACGATATGATTGCAGAAGTAAAATATTTGAGTTATGAGTTTGGCCTTCAGTTAAAACAATGTGAAATAGTTTCACTACTCACGCCACCTAGAACACCACAGTGTAATGGTGTGTCCGAACGTTGTAACCGTGCTTTATTAGATATGGTGCGATCTATGACGTCTCTTACTGATTTACCGCTATCGTTTTGGGGTTATGCATTAGAGACAACTACATTCACGTTAAATAGGGCACCATCTAAATCCGTTGAGACGACACCGTATGAACTATGGTTTGGCAAGAAACCTAAGCTGTTGTTTCTTAAAGTTTGAGTTTGCAATGCTTATGTGAAAAAATTTCAACCTGATAAGCTCAAACCCAAATCGGAGAAGTGCGTCTTCATAGGATACCCAAAAGAAAATGTTGGGTACACCTTCTATCATAGATCTGAAGGCAAGATATTTGTTGCTGAGAATGGATCCTTTCTAGAGAAGGAGTTTCTCTCGAAAGAAGTGAGTGGGAGGAAAGTAGAACTTGATGAGGTAACTGTACCTACTCCCTTATTGGAAAGAAGTTCATCACAGAAATCCGTTCTTGTGACTACTACATCAATTAGTGAGGAAGCTAATGATGATGATCATGTAAGTTCATATCAAGTTACTACCGAACCTCGTAGGTAAACCAGAGTGATATCCGCACTAGAGTGGTACGATAATCCTGTTCTAGAGGTCATGTTACTTGACCATGATGAGCCTACGAACTATGAGGAAGCGATGATGAGCCCAGATTCCGCGAAATGACTTGAGGCCATGAAATCTGAGATGAGATCCATGTATGAGAACAAAGTATGGACTTTGATTGACTTGCCCATTGATCGGCGAGCCATTGATATTAAATGGATCTTCAAGAGGAAGACGGACGCTGATAGTAGTGTCACTATCTACAAACCTAGAATTGTCGCAAAAAGTTTTTCGACAAGTTCAAGGTGTTGACTACGATGAAAGTTTCTCACTCGTATCTATGCTTAAGTCTGTCCGAATCATGTTAGCAATTGCAAGCTTAAGTTTGTCAATCCTAAAGGTACTAACAAAATATGCAAGCTCCAGCGATCCATCTATGGACTGGTGCAAGCATCTCGGAGTTGGAATATATGCTTTGATAAGTTGATCAAAGCATATAGTTTTATATAGACTTGCGGTGAAGCCTGTATTTACACGAAAGGGAGTGGGAGCATTACAACATTTCTGATAAGTATATGTGAATGACATATTGTTGATCGGAGATAATGTAGAATTATTCTGCAAAGCATAAAGGAATGTTTGAAAGGAGTTTTTCAAAGAAAGACCTCAGTGAAGCTGCTTACATATTGAGCATCAAGATCTATAGAGATAGATCAAGACGGTTGATAAGTTTTTCAATGAGTACATGCCTTGACAAGATTTTGAAGTAGTTCAAAATGGAACAGTCAAAAAGGAGTTCTTGCCTGTGTTACAAGGTGTGAAGTTGAGTAAGACTCAAAACCCGACCACGACAGAAGATAGAGAGAGAATGAAAGTCATTCCCTATGCCTCATCCATAGGTTCTATAAAGTATGCCATGCTGTGTACCAGACCTATTGTATACCCTGCCCTGAGTTTGGCAAGGGAGTACAATAGTGATATAGGAGTAGATCACTGGACATTGGTTAAAATTGTCCTTATTGGAATAAGGATATGTTTCTCGATTATGGAGGTGACAAAAGGTTCGTCGTAAAGGGTTATGTCGATGCAAGTTTTGACACTGATCCAGATGACTCTAAGTCTCAATCTGGATACATATTGGAAGTGGGAGCAATTAGGTAGAGTAGCTCCGTGCAGAGCATTGTGGACATAGAAATTTGCAAAATACGTACGGATCTGAATGTGGCAGACCCGTTGACTAAACTTCTCTCACAAGCAAAACATGATTACACCTTAGTGTCTTTGGGTGTTAATCACATAGCGATGTGAACTAGATTATTGACTCTAGTAAACCCTTTGGGTGTTGGTCACATGTCGATGTGAACTATGGGTGTTAATCACATGGTGATGTGAACTATTGGTATTAAATCACATGGCGATGTGAACTAGATTATTGACTCTAGTGCAAGTGGGAGACTGCAGGAAATATGCCCTAGAGGAAATAATAAAGTTATTATTTATTTCCTTATATCATGATAAATGTTTATTATTCATGCTAGAATTGTATTAACTGGAAACATAATACATGTGTGAATACATAGACAAATAGAATGTCACTAGTATGCCTCTACTTGACTAGCTCGTTGATCAAAGATGGTTATGTTTCCTAACCATAGACATGAGTTGTCATTTGATTAACGGGATCACATCATTAGGAGAATGATGTGATTGACTTGACCCATTCCGTTAGCTTAGCACTTGATCATTTAGTTTGTTGCTATTGCTTTCTTCATGACTTATACATGTTCCTATGACTATGAGATTATGCAACTCCTGTTTACCGGAGGAACACTTTGTGTGCTACCAAACGTCGCAATGTAACTGGGTGATTATAAAGGTGCTCTATAGGTGTCTCCGAAGGTACTTGTTGGGTTGGCGTATTTCGAGATTAGGATTTGTCACTCCGATTGTCGGAGAGGTATCTCTGGGCCCTCTCGGTAATGCACAACACCTAAGCCTTGCATGCATTGCAACTAATGAGTTAGTTGCGAGATGATGTATTACGGAATGAGTAAAGAGACTTGCCGGTAACGAGATTGAACTAGGTATTGAGATGTCGACGATCGAATCTCGGGCAAGTAACATACCGATGACAAAGGGAACTACGTATGTTGTTATGCGGTATGACCGATAAAGATCTTCGTAGAATATGTGGGAGCCAATATGAGCATCCAGGTTCCGCTATTGGTTATTGACCGGAGACATGTCTCGGTCATGTCTATATAGTTCTCGAACCCGTAGGGTCCGCACGCTTAAAGTTTCGGTGACGATTATATTATGAGTTTATGTGATTTGATGTACCAAAGGTTGTTCGGAGTCCCGTATGAGACCGGGGACATGACGAGGAGTCTCGAAATGGTCGAGACGTAAAGATCGATATATTGGATGACTATATTCGGACCTCGGAAAGGTTCTGAGTGATTCGGGTATTTTCGGGGGTACCATGGAGTTACGGGAATACGAGGAAGAAGTAATGGGCCTCATGGGCCAAGTGGTGGAAGAGAGGAGGCAGGGCGCGCGGCCCCCCTAGCCCAAACCGAATTGGACTAGGGGGCCGGCCCCCCTTTCCTCCTTCTCCTCCTTCTCCTTCCTTCTCCTTCTCCTCCTTCCTTTCCTCCTCCTAGTAGGAGTAGGAAAGGGGAGTCCTACTCCTACTAGGAGGAGGACTCCTCCTCCTGGCGCGCCCACAGAGGGCCGGCCGGCCTCCCCCCTTGCTCCTTTATATACAGGGGCATGGGGGCACCTCTAGACACACAAGTTGATTAGTTGATCTCTCCCAGCCGTGTGCGGTGCCCCCCTCCACCATATTCTACCTCGATCATATCGTAGCGGTGCTTAGGCGAAGCCCTCGGTAGCAACATCATCACCGTCACCACGCTGTCGTGCTGACGGAACTCTCCCGTGAAGCTCTGCTGGATCGGAGTTCGCGGACGTCATCGAGCTAAATGTGTGCTGAACTCGGAGGTGCCGTGCGTTCGGTACTTGGATCGGTCGGATTGTGAAGACATACGACTACATCAACCGCGTTGTGGTAACGCTTCCGCTTTCGGTCTATGAGGGTACGTGGACAACACTCTCCCCTCTCGTTGCTATGCATCACCATGATCTTGTGTGTGCGTAGGAATTTTTTTGAAATTACTACGTTCCCCAACAATATCTACTATATGATTCACGCTCGACCTTTCGGTCTCAGTGTTTCGAGGCCATATCTGCATATGCTAGGCTCGTCAAGTTTAACTTGAGTATTCTACGTGTGCAAAACTGGCTTGCACCCATTGTAGATGGACGTAGAGCTTATCACACCCGATCATCACATGGTGTCTGGGCACGATGAACTTTGGCAACGGTGTATACTCAGGGAGAACACTTTTATCTTGAAATTTAGTGACAGATCATCTTATAATGCTAACGTCAATCAAAGCAAGATAAGATGCATAAAAGATAAACATCACATGCAATCAATATAAGTGATATGATATGGCCATCATCATCTTGTGCTTGTGATCTCCATCTCCGAAGCACTGTCATGATCACCATCGTCACCGGTGCGACACCTTGATCTCCATCGTAGCATCGTTGTTGTCTGGCCAGTCTTATGCTTCTACGACTATCGCAGCATCTTAGTTATAAAGTAAAGCATTACAGGGCGATTGCATTGCATACAATAAAGTGACAACCATATGGCTCCTGCCAGTTGCCGATAACTCGGTTACAAAACATGATCATCTCATACAATAAAATTTAGCATCATGTCTTGACCATATCACATCACAACATGCCCTGCAAAAACAAGTTAGACGTCCTCTACTTTGTTGTTGCAAGTTTTACGTGGCTACTACTAGGCTTAGCAAGAACTGTTCTTACCTACGCATCAAAACCACAACGATAGTTTGTCAAGTTGGTGTTATTTTAACCTTCGCAAGGATCGGGCGTAGCCACACTCGGTTCAACTAAAGTTGGAGAAATTGGCACCCGCCAGCCACCTGTGTGCAAAGCACGTCGGTAGAACCAGTCTCGCTTAAGCGTACGCGTAATGTCAGTCCAGGCCGCTTCATCCAACAATACCGCCGAACCAAATTATGACATGCTGGTAAGTAGTATGACTTATATCGCCCACAACTCAGTTGTGTTCTACTCGTGCATATGACATCTACGCATAAAACCTGGCTCAGATGCCACTGTTGGGGAACGTAGTAATTTCAAAAAATTCCTACATACACGCAAGATCATGGTGATGCATAGCAACGAGAGGGGAGAGTGTTGTACACGTACCCTCGTAGACCTAAAGCGGAAGCGTTAGCACAAAGCAGTTGATGTAGTCGTACGTCTTCATGATCCGACCGATCAAGTACCGAACGCACGACACCTCCGAGTTCAGCACACGTTCAGCCCGATGACGTCCCTCGAACTCCGATCCAGCCGAGTGTTGAGGGAGAGTTTCGTCAGCACAACAACATGGTGACGATGATGACGTTCTACCGACGCAGGGCTTCGCCTAAGCACCGCTACAGTATTATTGAGGTGGACTATGGTGGAGGGGGCACCGCACACGGCTAAAAGATCAAATGATCAATTGTTGTGTCTAGGGGCTGCCGCTGCCCCCGTATATAAAGGAGCAAGGGGGGAGGTGCGTCCGGCCAGGAGGAGGCGTGCCAGGAGGAGTCCTACTCCCACTGGGAGTAGGACTCCCTCCCTTCCTTGTTGGATTAGGAGAAGGGGGGAAAGAGGAGGGAGAGAGGAAGGAAAGGGGGGCGTCGCCCCTCCCTCCTTGTCCTATTCGGACTAGGGGGGGAGGGCGCGGGGCCCTGCCCTGGCCGCCTCTCCTCTTCTCCACTAAGGCCCACTATGGCCCATTAAGCCCCCGAGGGTTCCGGTAACCCCTCGGTACTCCGGTAAAATCCCGATTTCACCCGGAACACTTCCGATATCCAAATATAGGCTTCCAATATATCAATCTTCATGTCTCGACCATTTCGAGACTCCTAGTCATGTCTGTGATCACATCCGGGACGCCGAACAACCTTCGGTACATCAAAACTCATAAACTCATAATATAGCCGTCATCGAAACTTTAAGCGTGCGGACTCTACGGTTTCGAGAACTATGTAGACATGACCGAGACATGTCTCTATTCAATAACCAATAGCGGAACCTGGATGCTCATATTGGCTCCCACATATTCTACGAAGATCTTTATCGGTCAGACCGCATAACAACATACGTTGTTCCCATTGTCATCGGCATGTTACTTGCCCGAGATTCGATCGTCGGTATCTCATTACCTAGTTCAATCTCGTTACCGGCAAGTCTCTTTACTCGTTCCGTAATACATCATCCCGCAACTAACTCATTAGTTGCAATGCTTGCAAGTCTTAAGTGATGTGCATTACCGAGTGGGCCCAGAGATACCTTTCCGACAATCGGAGTGACACATCCTAATCTCGAAATACAACAACCCAACAAGTACCTTCGGAGACACCCGTAGAATACCTTTATAATCACCCAGTTGCATTGTGACGTTTGGTAGCACACAAAGTGTTCCTCCGGTAAACGGGAGTTGCATAATCTCATAGTCATAGGAACATGTATAAGTTATGAAGAAAGCAATAGCAACATACTAAACGATCGAGTGCTAAGCTAATGGAATGGGTCAAGTCAATCACATAATTCTCCTAATGATGTGATCCCGTTAATCAAATGACAACTCATGTAAATGGCTAGGAAACATAACCATCTTTGATCAACGAGCTAGTCAAGTAGAGGCATACTAGTGACACTCTGTTTGTCTATGTATTCACACAAGTATTATGTTTCCGGTTAATACAATTCTAGCATGAATAATAAACATTTATCATGTATAAGGAAATAAATAATAACTTTATTATTGCCTCTAGGGCATATTCCTTCAGAGTATAGCATAGAGGGGGAAGGGTCCGATCACATTCACTTAGCAAAAAAAGACAACTTGAAGAATTAGCAATAAGTGAATGCCGTAGAGGACTAAAAACTCAATATATATATAGCCAATAAAGAACACAATCGGAAAGAGTGAAGACTATGCAAAGCTGAAGTATTTGAACATCTGAGGGATTTCAAAACTGAAGAAATACTCAAATTGAAGATTTTCAACTTTTGTTGGTGGCGTGACCCACCGTATAAGAATGATGATTTCAGACGTCGTGTACAATTGTCATAGGGCTCTGAGAATCAAATTCTTCGTTAATTTCTTCACACTTAGAAGGTTAATCTTCATTGATTGAAGAAAAACGTTACTTCATGTGTTGCACATCTAAGTCATCAATTTTGCATAAGTGTTAGGATGTGTGTCCTCTTCAAAGAACATTCGAAGATTCTAAGATAGTTAGCCCACACCGCAACTTGCTAAATATCTTCTCATCCAAGGGCTTTGTGAAGATATCGGCTAGCTATTCTTCAGTCTTCACGTGCTCGATAGAGATGTCACCCTTCAACACATGATCACGAAGAAAATGATGACGAATCTAGATGTGCTTTGTCTTCGAGTGCTGAACTGGGTTATGAGCAACCTTGATGGCACTCTCATTGTCACAATAGAGTGACACATTCTTCACATTGATGTCGTAGTCCTTGAGGGTTTGCTTCATCCATAGCAATTGAGCACAACACGAACCAACATCAATGTACTCAGCTTCAGCAGTAGAGAGTGATATGCAATTCTACTTCTTCGAGGACCAACAAACTAAGGAACGTCCGAGGAAATAACATGTGCCTTATGTTGACTTGCGGTCCACACGATCACCAGCATAGTCAGAGTCAGAATATCCAATGAGATCAAAAGCCGAGCCCTTGGGATACCATAACCCAAGTGTTGGTGTGTGAGCTAGATATCAAAGAAAATGTTTCACAGCCTTATGGTGTGATTCCTCCGGTGTAGCTTGAAATCGGGCACACATGCAAACACTAAGCATAATATCTAGCCTAGATGCATATAGATACAATAAAGAACCAATCATGGAGCAGTATACCTTTTGATCGAAGTCTATACCATTTTCATCAGTGCATAGATGGCCATTTGTGGGAATAGGGATTTTGACGCCTTTGCAATCTTGCATGCCGAATTTCCTCAACACATCCTTGAGGTATTTCTCCTAAGATATGAAGATGTCGTTGCGTTGTTGACGAATTTGAAGACCTAAGAAGAATTTCAATTCTCCCATCATAGACATTTGATATTCCTCACTCATCATATAGGCAAATTCGTCAGTGTAACGTTGGTTAGTACAGCCAAAGATAATATCATCAACATAGATTTGGCACACGAATAATTCATCATCATAGGTTATGGTGAAAAGTGTTGGGTCAAGTGAACCGAGTTTGAAGCCTTTCTTCATGAGGAATTCCTTCAAAGTATCATACCATGCCCGAGGGGCCTGCTTGAGGCCATAGAGGGCCGTATTGAGTCTGAAGACTTTGTCAGGATGCTTTGGATCTTCAAAACCTGGGGGTTGAGCAACATATACTTCTTCCTCAAGCTTACCATTGAGGAATGCACTTTTCACATCCATTTGATATAAGATGATATTATTATGGTTAGCATAAGAAAGTAATATGAAAATAGCCTCAAGTCTAGCAACAGGTGCAAAGTTTCATCGAAATCAATTCCTTCAACCTGTGTGTAGCCTTGAGCTACAAGTTGTGCCTTATTCCTCACCACAAGGCCATTTTCATCTTGCTTGTTGCGGTAGATCCATTTTGTGCCGATGATATTGTGCTTGTGTGGGTCTGGTCGCTTGACAAGTTCCCACACATTGTTGAGCTCGAATTGATGTAATTCCTCTTGCATTGCTTGAATTCACTCAGGCTCCAGAAATGCCTCATCTACTTTGGTGGGCACTCTGATAGAGACATAAGCAAAGTGCCCACAAGAGTTAGATATATGTGAAGCCTTTGAGCGTGTGAGAGCACCTGGTGCTTGGGGAACATAGTAATTTCAAAAAAATTCCTACGCACACGCAAGATCATGGTGATGCATAGCAACGAGAGGGGAGAGTGTTGTCTACGTACCCTCGTAGACCGAAAGAGGAAGCGTTAGCACAACGCGGTTGATGTAGTCGTACGTCTTCACGATCCGACCGATCAAGTACCGAACGTACGACACCTCCGAGTTCAGCACACGTTCAGCCCGATGACGTCCCTCGAACTCCGATCCAGCCGAGTGTTGAGGGAGAGTTTCGTCAGCACGACGGCATGGTGACGATGTTGATGTTCTACCGACGCAGGGCTTCGCCTAAGCACCGCTATAGTATTATCGAGGTGGACTATGGTGGAGGGGGGCACCGCACACGGCTAAAAGATCAAACAGATCAATTGTTGTGTCTCTGGGGTGCCCCCTGCCCCCGTATATAAAGGAGCAAGGCGGGGGGTGCAGCCGGCCAGGGAGAAGGGTGCGCCAGGAGGAGTCCTACTCCCACCGGGAGTAGGACTCCCCCCTTTCCTAGTTGGAATAGGATTCGGGAGAAGGAAAGAGAGAGGAGAAGAAGGAAAGAGGGGCCTGGCCCCCCCTTGCCTTAAACCAATTCGGTTTGGGCCTTGTGGGGGCGCGCCCCACACTCCCTTGCTTCCCTCTATTTCCACTAAGGCCCATATAGGCCCACTAAGCTCCCGGGGGGTTCCGGTAACTTCCCAGTACTCCGGTAAAATCCTGATTTCACCCGGAACACTTCTGACATCCAAACATAGGCTTCCAATATATCAATCTTCATGTCTCGACCATTTCGAGACTCCTCGTCATGTCCTTGATCACATCGGGGACTTCGAACAACCTTCGGTACATCAAAACATATAAACTCATAATATAACCATCATTGTAACGTTAAGCGTGCGGACCCTACGGGTTCGAGAACTATGTAGACATGACCGAGACACGTCTTGGGTCAATAACCAATAGCGGAACCTGGATGCTCATATTAGCTCCCACATATTCTACGAAGATCTTTATTGGTCAAATCGCACAACAACATACGTTGTTCGCTTTGTCATTGGTATGTTACTTGCCCGAGATTCGATTGTCGGTATCTCAATACCTAGTTCAATCTCGTTACCGGCAAGTCTCTTTACTCGTTCCGTAATACATCATCCTGCAACTAACTCATTAGTTGCAATGCTTGCAAGGCTTAAGTGATGTGCATTACGGAGAGGGCCCAGAGATACCTCTCCGACAATCGGAGTGATAAATCCTAATCTCGAAATACGCCAACCCAACAAGTACCTTTAGAGACACCTGTAGAGCACCTTTATAATCACCCAGTTACGTTGTAACGTTTGGTAGCACACAAAGTCTTCCTCAGGTAAACGGGAGTTGCATAATCTCATAGTCATAGGAACATGTATAAGTCATGATGAAAGCAATAGCAGAATACTAAACGGTCGTGTGCTAAGCTAATGGAATGGGTCATGTCAATCACATCATTCTCCTAATGATGTGACCCCATTAATCAAATTACAACTCATGTCTATGGTTAGGAAACATAACCATCTTTGATCAACGAGCTAGTCAAGTAGAGGCATACTAGTGACAATCTGTTTGTCTATGTATTCACACATGTATTATGTTTCTGGTTAATACAATTCTAGCATGAATAATAAACATTTATCATGATATAAGGAAATAAATAATAAATTTATTATTGCCTCTAGGGCATATTTCCTTCAGTCTCCCACTTGCACTAGAGTCAATAATGTAGATTACACAGTAATGATTCTAACACCCATGGAGCCTTGGTGCTGATCATGTTTTGCTCGTGGAAGAGGCTTAGTCAATGGGTCTACAACATTCAGATCCGTATGTATCTTGCAAATTTCTATGTCTCCCACCTGGACTAAATCCCAGATGGAATTGAAGCGTCTCTTGATGTGTTTAGTTCTCTTGTGAAATCTGGATTCCTTCGCCAAGGCAATTGCACCAGTATTGTCACAAAAGATTTTCATTGGACCCGATGCACTAGGTATGACACCTAGATCGGATATGAACTCCTTCATCCAGACTCCTTCATTTGCTGCTTCCGAAGCAGCTATTTACTGTGCTTCACATGTAGATCCCGCCACAACGCTTTGTTTAGAACTGCACCAACTGACAGCTCCACCGTTTAATGTAAACACGTATCCGGTTTGTGATTTAGAATCGTCCAGATCAGTGTCAAAGCTTGCATCAACATAACCGTTTACGATGAGCTCTTTGTCACCTACATAAACGAGAAACATATGCTTAGTACTTTTCAGGTATTTCAAGATGTTCTTGACCGCTGTCCAGTGATCCACTCCTGGATTACTTTGGTACCTCCCTGCTAGACTTATAGCAAGGCACACATCAGGTCTGGTACACAGCATTGCATACATGATAGAGCCTATGGCTGAAGCATAGGGAACATCTTTCATTTTCTCTCTATCTTCTGCAGTGGTCGGGCACTAAGTCTTACTCAACTTCACACCTTGTAACACAGGCAAGAACCCTTTCTTTGCTTGATCCATTTTGAACTTCTTCAAAACTTTGTCAAGGTATGTGCTTTGTGAAAGTCCAATTAAGTGTCTTGATCTATCTCTATAGATCTTGATGCCCAATATGTAAGCAGCTTCACCGAGGTCTTTCATTGAAAAACTCTTATTCAAGTATCCCTTTATGCTATCCAGAAATTCTATATCATTTCCAATTAGCAATATGTCATCCACATATAATATCAGAAATGCTACAGAGCTCCCACTCACTTTCTTGTAAATACAGGCTTCTCCAAATGTCTGTATAAAACCAAATGCTTTGATCACACTATCAAAGCGTTTATTCGAACTCCGAGAGGCTTGCACCAGTCCATAAATGGATCACTGGAGCTTGCACACTTTGTTAGCTCCCTTTGGATCGACAAAACCTTCTTGTTGCATCATATACAACTCTTCTTCTAGAAATCCATTCAGGAATGCAGTTTTTACATCCATTTTCCAAATTTCATAATCATAAAATGCGGCAAATGCTAACATGATTTGGACAGACTTAAGCATTGCTACGGGTGAGAAGGTCTCATCGTAGTCAATCCCTTGAACTTGTCAAAAACCTTTTGCAACAGGTCGGCTTTATAGACAGTAACATTACCGTCAGCTCCAGTCTTCTTCTTAAAGATCCATTTATTCTCAATTGCTTGCCGATCATCGAAAGTCGACCAAAGTACATACTTTGTTCTCATACATGGATCCCATCTCAGATTTCATGGCCTCAAGCCATTTTGCGGAATCTGGGCTCACCATCACTTCTTCATAGTTCATAGGTTCATCATGATCTAGTAGCATGACTTCGAGAACAGGATTACCGTACCACTCTGGTGCGGATCTTACTCTGGTTGGTCTACGAGGTTCGGTAGTAACTTGATCTGAAGTTCCATGATCATTATCATTAACTTCCTCACTAATTGGTGTAGGCGTCACAGAAACCGGTTTCTGTGATGAACTACTTTCCAATAGTGGAGCAGGTATAGTTACCTCATCAAGTTCCACTTTCCTCCCACTCACTTCTTTTGAGAGAATCTCCTTCTTTAGAAAGGATCCATTCTTAGCAATGAATGTCTTGCCTTCGGATCTGTGATAGAAGGTATACCCAACAGTCTCCTTTGGGTATCCTATGAAGACACATTTCTCCGATTTGGGTTCGAGCTTATCAGGTTGAAGCTTTTTCACATAAGCATTGCAGCCCCAAACTTTCAGAAACGACAACTTTGGTTTCTTGCCAAACCAGAGTTCATAAGGCGTCGTCTCAACGGATTTCGATGGTGCCTTATTTAACGTGAATGCGGCCGTCTCTAAAGCATAACCCCAAAATGATAGCGGTAAATCTGTAAGAAACATCATAGATCACACCATATCTAGTAAAGTACGATTACAACGTTCGGACACACCATTACGCTGTGGTGTTCCGGGTGGCGTGAGTTGCGAAACTATTCCGCATTGTTTCAAATGTAGACCAAACTCGTAACTCAAATATTCTCCTCCATGATCAGATCGTAGAAACTTTATTTTCTTGTTACGATGATTTTCATCTTCACTCTGATATTCTTTGAACTTTTCAAATGTTTCATACTTATGCTTCATTAAGTAGATATACCCATATCTACTTAAATCATCTGTGAAGGTGAGAAAATAACGATATCCGCCATGATCCTCAACATTCATCGGACCACATACATCTGTATGTATGATTTCCAAAAAATCTGTTGCTCTCTCCATAGTACCGGAGAACGACGTTTTAGTCTTCTTGCCCATGAGGCACGGTTCACAAGTACCAAGTGATTCATAATCAAGTGGTTCCAAAAGTCCATCAGTATGGAGTTTCTTCATGCGCTTTATACTGATATGACCTAAACGGCAGTGCCACAAATAAGTTGCACTATCATTATCAACTCTGCATCTTTTGGCTTCAACATTATGAATATGTGTATCACTACTATCAAGATTCATCAAAAATAGACCACTCTTCAAGGGTGCATGACCATAAAAGATATTACTCATATAAATAGAACAACCATTATTCTCTGATTTAAATGAATAACCATCTCACATCAAACAAGATCCAGATATAATGTTCATGCTCAACGCTGGCACCAAATAACAATTATTTAGGTCTAATACTAATCCCAAAGGTAGATGTAGAGGTAGAGTGCCGAGTGCGATCACATCGACTTTGGAACCATTTCCCACGCGCATCGTCACCTTGCCCTTTGCCAGTGTTCACTTAATCCGTAGTCCCTGTTTCGAGTTGCAAATATTAGCAACAGAACCAGTATCAAATACCCAGGTGCTACTGCGAGCTCTAGTAAGGTACACATCAATAACATGTATATCACATATACCTTTGTTCACCTTGCCATCCTTCTTATCCGCCAAATACTTGGGGCAGTTCCGCTTCCAGTGACCAGTCTGCTTGCAGTAGAAGCACTCAGTCTTAGGCTTAGGTCCAGACTTGGGTTTCTTCTCCTAAGCAGCAACTTGCTTGATGTTCTTCTTGAAGTTCCCCTTATTCTTCCCTTTACCCTTTTTATTGAAACTGGTGGTCTTATTGACCATCAACACTTGATGCTCCTTCTTAATTTCTACCTCCGCAGCTTTTAGCATTGCAAAGAGCTCGGGAATTGTCTTATTCATCCCTTGCATATTATAGTTCATCACGAAGCTTTTGTAGCTTGGTGGTAGTGATTGAAGAACTTTGTCAATGACACTATCAACCGGAAGATTAACTCCCAGCTGAGTCAAGTGATTATGGTACCCAGACATTCTGAGTATATGCTCACTAACAGAACTATTCTCCTCCATCTTGCAGCTGTAGAACTAATTGGAGACTTCATATCTCTCAATCCGGGCATTTGCTTGAAATATTAACTTCAACTCCTGGAGCATCTCATATGCTCCATGACGTTCAAAACGTCGTTGAAGTCCCGGTTCTAAGCTATAAAGCATGGCACACTGAACTATCGAGTAGTCATCAGTTTGCTCTGCCAGGCGTTCTTAACATTTGTAGTTGCATCAGCAGCAGGCCTGGCACTCAGCGGTGCTTCCATGACATAATTCTTCTGAGCAGCAATGAGGATAATCCTCAAGTTACGGACCCAATCCGTGTAATTGCTACCATCATCTGTCAACTTTGCTTTCTCAAGGAACGCATTAAAATTCAACAGAACAACAGCACGAGCCATCTATCTACAATCAAACATAGACAAGCAAGATACTATTAGGTACTAAGTTCATGATAAATTTAAGTTCAATTAATCATATTACTTAAGAACTCCCACTTAGAAAGACATCCCTCTAATCTTCTAAGTGATCACGTGATCCAAATCAACTGAACCATAACCGATTATCACGTGAAATGGAGTAGTTTCCAATGGTGAACATCACTATGTTGATCATATCTACTATATGATTCACGCTCGACCTTTCGGTCTCAGTGTTCCGAGGACATATCTGCATATGCTAGGCTCGTCAAGTTTAACCTGAGTATTCTGT
This sequence comes from Triticum dicoccoides, assembly GCF_002162155.2. Classification (NCBI taxonomy): domain Eukaryota; kingdom Viridiplantae; phylum Streptophyta; class Magnoliopsida; order Poales; family Poaceae; genus Triticum; species Triticum dicoccoides. The sequence goes on from NC_041392.1 coordinate 194,856,639, forward strand.
GTGTGCAAAACTGGCTTGCACCCATTGTAGATGGACGTAGAGCTTATCACACCCGATCATCACGTGGTGTCTGGGCACGACAAACTTTGGCAACGGTGCATACTCAGGGAGAACACTTTTATCTTGAAATTTAGTGAGAGATCATCTTATAATGCTACTGTCAATCAAAGCAAGATAAGATGCATAAAAGATAAAACATCACATGCAATCAATATAAGTGATATGATATGGCCATCATCATCTTGTGCTTGTGATCTCCATATCCGAACCACCTATCATGATCACCATCGTCACCGGCGCGACACCTTGATCTCCATGATAGCATCATTGTCGTCTCGCCAATCTTATGCTTCCACGACTATCGCTACCGCTTAGTGGTAAAGTAAAGCATTATAGGGCGATTGCATTGCATACAATAAAGCGACAACCATATGGCTCCTGCCAGTTGCCGATAACTCGGTTACAAAACATGATCATCTCATACAATAAAATTTAGCATCATGTCATGACCATATCACATCACAACATGCCCTGCAAAAACAAGTTACACGTCCTCTACTTTGTTGTTGCAAGTTTTACGTGGCTGCTACGGTCTTAGCAAGAACCGTTCTTACCTACGCATCAAAACCACAACGATAGTTTGTCAAGTTGGTGTTGTTTTAACCTTCGCAAGGACCGCGCGTAGCCACACTCGGTTCAACTAAAGTTGGAGAAACTGACACCCGCCAGCCACCTGTGTGCAAAGCACGTCGGTAGAACCAGTCTCGCGTAAGCGTACGCTTAATGTCGGTCTGGGCCGCTTCATCCAACAATACCTCCGAACCAAAGTATGGCATGCTGGTAAGCAGTATGACTTATATCGCCCACAACTCACTTGTGTTCTACTCGTGCATATGACATCTACGCATAAAACCTGGCTCGGATGCCACTGTTGGGGTACGTAGTAATTTCAAAAAAATTCCTACGCACACGCAAGATCATGGTTATGCATAGCAACGAGAGGGGAGCGTGTTGTCTACGTACCCTCATAGACCGAAAGCGGAAGCGTTAGCACAACGCGGTTGATGTAGTCGTACGTCTTCACGATCCGACCGATCAAGAACCGAACGTACGGTACCTCCGAGTTCAGCACACGTTTAGCCCGATGACGTCCCTGAACTCCGATCCAGCCGAGTGTTGAGGGAGAGTTTCATCAGCATGATGGCATGGTGATGATGTTGATTTTCTACCGAGGCAGGGCTTCGCCTAAGCACCGCTACAGTATTATCGAGGTGGACTTTGGTGGAGGGGGGCACTGCACACGGCAAAAAGATCAAACATATCAATTGTTGTGTCTCTGGGGTGCCCCCTGCCCCCGTATATAAAGGAGCAAGGGGGGTGCGGACGGCCAGGGAGAAGGGCGCGCCAGGAGGAGTCCTACTCCCACCGGGAGTAGGACTCCCCCCTTTCCTAGTTGGAATAGGATTCGGGAGAAGGAAAGAGAGAGGAGAAGAAGGAAAGTGGGGGCCGGCCCCCTTGCCATAAACCAATTCGGTTTGGGCCTTGGGGGCGCGACCCACACTCCCCTTGCTTCCCTCTATTTCCACTAAGGCCCATATAGGCCCATTAAGCTCCCGGGGGGTTCCGGTAACTTCCCGGTACTCCGGTAAAATCCCGATTTCACCCGGAACACTTCCGACATCCAAACATAGGCTTCCAATATATCAATCTTCATGTCTCGACCATTTCGAGACTCCTCGTCATGTCCTTGATCACATCCAGGACACCGAACAACCTTCGGTACATCAAAACATATAAACTCATAATATAACCGTCATTGTAACGTTAAGCGTGCGGACCCTACGGGTTCGAGAACTATGTAGGCATGACCGAGACACGTCTCTGGTCAATAACCAATAGCGGAACCTGGATGCTCATATTGGCTCCCACATATTCTACGAAGATCTTTATCGGTCAAACCGCACAACAACATACGTTGTTCCCTTTGTCATCGGTATGTTATGTTACTTGCCCGAGATCCGATCGTCGATATCTCAATACCTAGTTCAATCTCGTTACCACAAAGTCTCTTTACCCGTTCCGTAATACATCATCCCGCAACTAACTCATTAGTTGCAATGCTTGCAAGGCTTAAGTGATGTGCATTACCGAGAGGGCCCAGAGATACCTCTCCGACAATCGGAGTGACAAATCCTAATCTCGAAATACGCCAACCCAACAAGTACCTTTGGAGACACCTGTAGAGCACCTTTATAATCACCCAGTTACATTGTGATGTTTGGTAGCACACAAAGTGTTCCTCCGGTAAACGGGAGTTGCATAATCTCATAGTCATAGGAACATGTATAAGTCATGATGAAAGCAATAGCAGAATACTAAATGATCGTGTGCTAAGCTAACGGAATGGGTCATGTCAATCACATCATTCTCCTAATGATGTGACTCCGTTAATCAAATGAAAACTCATGTCTGTGCTTAGGAAACATAACCATCTTTGATCAACGAGCTAGTCAAGTAGAGGCATACTAGTGACAATCTGTTTGTCTATGTATTCACACATGTATTATGTTTCCGGTTAATACAATTCTAGCATGAATAATAAACATTTATCATGATATAAGGAAATAAATAATAACTTTATTATTGCCTCTAGGGCATATTTCCTTCAGTGCTTTGATGTCATTGATGATTCTCTGAATCTGCACTTCATTAGCAACGCGAGGATGAGCTGGTTGATGACGTTGAGGGGGCTCAACATTTTCTTCAGAGCCATTTTCCTCAGGTGCACCAGCATGATGTTCTTCACGTTCTGGAATGACTTCTTCAGCAGATTCTTCGGTAGGAATGACTTCCTCAGTAGCCTTGAACTTAATGGATTCCTCAGGTGACTTTTCATCTAGCACAAGAGGTAGGTGCTCTCTTTGCGAGCCGTTAGTCTCATCGAACCACACATCTACAGTTTCAACAACCTTGTGGTGATAGGTGTTGAAGACTCTGTATGTGTGCGAGTCCTTTCCTTAACCAAGCATATAACCTTCATGTGCTTTCGGTGCAAATTTAGAATTGTGATGAGGATCTCTAATCCAACATTTTGTACCGAAGACTTTGAAATAACTTACATTGGGTTTCTTGTCAGTGAGGAGTTCATATGAGGTCTTTCTAAAGAATTTGTGAAGATATACCATGTTGATGATGTGGCATGCAGTATCAATTGCCTTAGGCCAGAAGCGAGGAGGCGTCTTGTATTCATCAAGCATAGTGCGAGCCATCTCAACAAGAGTTCTGTTCTTGTGCTCCATGACGCCATTCTGCTGAGGAGTATAAGGAGTAGATAACTCATGAGTAATACCAAGTTCATCAAGATAGTCATCAAGACCCGTATTCTTGAACTCGGTCCCATTGTCACTTCTGATGTGCTTGATCTTCACACCAAAGTTGGTTGAAGCCCTCGAGGAAAATCGTTTGAAGACTTCCTACACTTCGGTTTTGTAAGTGATGATACGCACCCATGTGTAACGAGAATAGTCATCAACAATGACAAAGCAATATAAAGATGCGGCATTAGTGAATGTGGCATAATGAGTAGGGCCAAAGAGATCCATGTGAAGCAATTCAAATGGACAAGTGTAGTCATGATGGTCTTTGAGGGATGCTTGGCCTTGGTCATCTTTCCAGCTTCACAAGCTCCACACAGGTGATCCATGAGGAATTTGACACCCTCGATGCCAATGACATGCTTTTTCTTTGTGAGCGCGTGCAAGTTCCTCATGCCAGCATGACCAAGTCGTCGATGCCATAGCCAGCCTTCTGAAGCTTTTCAAGTAGACATGTAGCAGGTTGTGGTCCTGTAGAGAAATCAACAATATACAAATCTCCTCTCCTAAAGCCTTCGAAGACTTTGGAATTGTCAGCTTCCATGATCACAACACAATGATACTTGCCAAACACAACAACCATATCAAGATCACAAAGCATTGAGACATACATGAGGTTGAACCCTAAGGACTCGACAAGCATGACTTTGTCCATGTGTCGATCCTTTGAGATCGCAACCTTACCTAGACCCAATACCTTGCTTTTGCCTTTGTCAGTGTATGTGATATGCTTCAGATGCGATGGAGATAACGCAGTGTCCATCAATTGGTTCATGTCACCAGTCATGTGATTTGTACATCCACTATCAAGGACCCACTCAGTGGCTTTGGGTTGATCATCCTACAGATGAATTAGTGCATCTTACGAACTCTTATACTTCAGCAATGAATAATATGACATCAAATTCATCAGATCAATTTCATCAAGCAATAGAACAGATATAGTAGAATAAGGACGTGAGAAATGAAAATTCATTTCTTCATGATTAGCATGCATCCTTTCAAGCATATTCAGGTCTCCAGCAAATTCTTCAGACATTTAAGTTCGTCTGGAGACCTGACCCTGCATAAGAGATTAGTTCTTTTTCTTCATCACCCACATCTGGAGGGGTGGCAAAGAGTTCATCATTCTGCGAGCTCCATAGGAGAAAGGTGACATTGAAGCCAATCCACTTTGTTCCAAAGAAGAGGGGTTAGAGTAAGCATATGAATAAGCAGAGAAATTCTTCGAGGACTTATGAACATAATGATTTCAAGAATAATGCACATATTCATAACCCTTAGATCTTCCCTGCGAAACAGATGTGTTAGCACGATGATGTTCATATGAGGATCTGGATCCATATGAAGAATTTGATCCACGTGATGAATTTGGTCCATATGAGGACTTGGATCCATATGAAGCCTTTGGTCCATTTGAAGAATTTGATCTGGGGTTCCTATTCTTCACAGGTGGTGTCATGATGACATTCACTAGAAGACTTTCAAGGCACCTTTTGGGAACCCATATTTTCTTCATAGGGGGGCCGTTCCTGCAGTTAGTGCCAACATATCTAGCGAATACTTCACCATTCTGATTTTTGAACAGTTTATAGTTGGATTCAAATGACTCATCAGAAGAATATGAAGATTCACATATAAAGCCAGATAAAGTAGATGGATCCACGGAAGGTCCCTTCACAACAACCCTTGAGGTTTTGGGACACTTTTCAGGTTTCCAGTAGGTTCCATCGGCATTGAGTTTCCTCTCAAAGGCAATACCCTCTTTCCTAGGGTTCCCGTTGAGGATCTGCTTTTTAAGCACATCACAAAGAGCCTGATGCCCTTTGAGGCTTTTGTACATGCCTGTCACATACAATTCCTTCAGCCCTGCATGGTCAGTGATACTAGCAGCATCCTCAGATGAGGAATTTGTGATAGCAGCGACAGTTGAAGAATTTTCAGCAATATAAGCATTTGAACATTCAGGTGAAGAATCAGCAGATTCACGTTCAATGCATTTCAAACATGGTGGAATGAACTCAACCTGAGTGGAATTGATCTTTTGAGCAAGCAATGAATCGTGTTCCTTCTGAAGATCTTCATAAATCACCCTTAGCTGCTCAAGATCTTGCTTTCTTTGAAGAAATTCATAAGAAAGCTTCTCATGATCAGATAAGAGAGTGTTATGATGACTCTGAAGGTTGTCAAACTTAGTCTGAAGTCTTTGAAGGTCATCAATCAGAGTTTTGAGTTTGATCCATTTCTTCACCCAACAGGTCATCACTCTCATCTAGCATGTTTTGAACTTTTTCCAAAGCTCTTTGTTATTTAGTGGCAAGGGAAGCAAGTTTGGTATAACTGGGTCCAAATTCATCACCAGATTCATCATCACTGGACTCAGATAGGTAGCATTAAGTTACCTTGGCACCTTTTTCCATAAGGCATGGTGCAGAGGATGATGATTCCGGATCGGAAGTCATAGCCTTGCGCGATTCCTTGAAATCCTCAAACTAGGGATCATGACGAGTTTGATGACCTTCATAGACCTCAGAGAGCCAGTCCCAGATGAGCTTTGCATGGGTGAGATGCATAATGTTCCTGAACTGATTTTGGGACAAACAGGAGCAGATGATGTCCTTCTCCACGAGGTTAAGTAGAGTGTACTTGCGAATATTATCAGCCTCTGCCATCTTGCATAGATCGGTAAGACCAATCTTAGTGACGGTCCACAGTTCGCTGTTCATCGCCATGAGGCGCTTCTTCATCATAGCCTTCCACTTGGGATAATCATGACCGTCAAAGATGGGGCATGTCACTGTCTTCATTCCCGCGATCGACATAACTAAAACTCCAAGAGGTTAAACCAAAATCACACAGAACAAAGGAGTACCTTGCTTAGATACCAATTGAAAGTGCGTTATATCAACTAGAGGGGGGTGAATAGGCGTTTTTTACAAATTCATCGCTGAGGAATTTCAGGGTGAGGAAATTCCTAAGCAACGAACTACTTAGCAGTGGAATAAGTACTCAGATGCAAGCATAACAGAGTAGTAGCCTAGTCATCATGATCAAATGAAGACAAGCACATAGTACAAGTAGCGTAAACACAGGATAAGCAGGCTGAAGGCAAACTGACTGAAGAAATTGAACTGAGGAAATTGATAAAATCTTCAGTCAAAGTCTTCAAATAGTAACGATCAAGTACAATAGCATCTGAATGAGGAAATGAAAGAGTCGAGGAATTAGAACCTGTAGCTCGGTGAAGACAATGATTTGGTAGACCAGTTCCAACAGCTGTGACAGTCGTACGTCTGGTTGGAGTGGCTAGGTATTTAAACCCGAGGACACACAGTCCTCGCCGTATTCTCCTTGAGCTAAGGTTACACAGACCTCGCCAATCACTCGTGGTAAGTCTTCAGGTGACTTCCAAACCTTCACAGACTCGGTTACTCGGCGATCCACAATTTCATCTTGGATACTCTAGACCATGACGCCTAACCGGCTGGAGGATGCATAGTCCTTGAAGGTAACAAGCATCGGTTCCACACAGGAACAATCTCTTCGGTGATGCTCAATCACTTTGGGTTGGTAGGTGTTTGGGTTTGGGTTTTTAGGTTTTTCCTCACTTGATGATTTTCGCCCAAAGTCCTCGGAGGATGGGATGCTCTCAATGACAAGTGTCAGTTTCTTGCGGAGCAGCCAACCAGCTAGTGGTTGTAGGGGGCGGCTATTTATAGCCTAGGAAGCATCCCGGCATGAGTAGACATAAATGCCCTTCAATGATATGACCGTTAGGTGGCTAGATATTTTGGGACAGCTGGCGCGTAGCACAGCAACGGTCGGAAATTTGACTATCAAATTCCTCGGGGCTATCATGTTCCTCACTTGTAGACAATCCACACTGGTGAATTCCTAACTCCTCAATCAGAACAAATTCCTTAGAGACCAGAAGATATTCGTCTCTGTCATTGGAGAAATTGACTGAACTGTATGAGATTTCCAATGGCTTCACTCGAAAGGATTGGTAGGTGTAGGATTTTGAGATGAGCATCACTTGGAAACTTTGAGGCAGTGTGGGAAACCGTCACCGGTCCATGTATCAAAACTGCGTCCATGGCCTGATTCTATTAGTGAACCAGACACATACATTCATTATAACCATCATTCTCACATAAGAGAAAACCCATCTAGAAGGAGTAGGGTGATGTTTCTAGAATAGGTGGGCTCTAACCTACGTAAAACGCCCACTATGTGAAATCACATCCTAGATCATCCAGGTATGTCTTGCCTTCTCAAAAACCCCAAATCATGAGTATTGCTACGAAATCCTCACGAGACAGTGTACAAGGAGCACTTTGAAATTGATCATATAATGCTAGTTTATTATCCTTTTGGCAGTCACGGGCATCATGTACTCTCTAGGGTGTGTACAACTTGAGCTATGACCGATATACTTGGTAAATGTTTGTTTAATGTGTAATTAAACAGACAAAAAGCTGTTATAAGTCTTCTGGCATATGAAAGGCAATAAAGATTACATGCTCAGTAATAAGGGGCCTAGTAACCTCGAGATTTTGAGTTAGTGAGAAATATATTTCATGAGGAGTAGTAAAATTATGAATTAATTCATAATTTTACCCTCACTCAAAGAGCTATATCTTGGAAAAGATGCAAACATACAATCATAGCATCATTGGTGATGCAAGCTAAGTGTGTGTCATGTCAAGTCGCTATAGTGTTGTTGTATGTCTATTATGGGGTTTTGAGTGGTAGAAAGCATTTATAAACCACTTGTATTATAATGTGATAATGAACCCATAGTTGTCTGTTCAAGCAAAAGCAAGTTAACAGGTACAACCAGTATAACTGGCATAATTTTTTTATTGTGAAAAATATAATGCTTAATCAAACAAACAGTGTTAAACATAAAAAACTGAAAATATTCTTGCAAATCCTCTTAGAAAAAGGCTTACCGCCCTATATTTCCATCATTGTATTGTTAGTATGGGTTTACTTGAAAGCCTTTTTATTCTAGAAATGAGGACCAGGTAAACAAACCAATTCACATCATGCATAAGGATTTTTCCCACCAAGACATAGTATGATGCGCTATACACGCTGATTTTTTTAAAGAGAAAACTACATAAAGTGTTACGATGACCTAAACATCATAAAGGGCTTATGATTAAGGGTGGATGAGTTGCCTGACATTTTGGGCTTCTCCTTTCGGCCCGACTAGGATCATGAGGCCTCCGAGCTCATTTAATTCCAATGCGCATTAGGATACATGGCATGTCAGCCCGGTAAAGAGAGTAGAGCGTCCAATCCATACATATCCCTGTCATAGTGTTGTTTGAGTAATGGCCAGCCCACAAAGCCGCCGTTTGGTCCTTTCATTTTTTTCTTTCGTTCGCTTGGCTCATTTTTGTGCTTCGCATTTTTTCCCTGCTCATATGTTGCTGACTCAGCAACAAACACTGGACCTTTTTAGTTTATAAAAACGATGACATAAAAAATGTTCAAGGATTTTGAAAAATGTACATGCATTTTAAAAAATGGTTTGAAATTTAAAATAAGTTACACGGGTTTTGAAAAAATATTCTTCACTTGGAAAGAATGGCTGAACTTAAAAATGATGGTGTATTTAAAGAATGTTCACGGATATGAAAAGATGGTCACGAATTGTAAAAACAAATAACAAATTAAAAACAATCATGATTTTAGAAATTTTATGCATTTGAAAAATATTCAAGTTTTCTGAAATAGATAATTTTAAAATGTCACGAAATTGAAAAACAGGCTCACATATTTACAAATGTGCATGAATTTTAATAAATGAAAATGACAAAAAGATAACCAAAAAAGAAACAAAGAAAATAAAAGAGAAAAGAAAAGGAAAATAAAGGTCCAGACGAATCTTCTAGAACCTTCCCAAAACTAGGAACTTGAAGCTTAATGGGATGTCTATTTACTCAACACAATGTTAGAGGGGGCCTATGTGTTTCCAAGGGTGCTGTTATGTGCCGCCCACAACTTGGAAGAAGCCCTCGCATGCACTGCCTCCTACATGGCCCAGGGGGTCCACCACTCATGAGCAGCAGCCGTAAGTTCCGGAGCGTGTGAGTTTTTCTTTTCTTTTGTTCTTATTTTATAAAATTATATTTACTTAAAAACTCAAATTTGAAAAATACTTAATGCATACTCAAAAATAAAAAAATATTCGAAAAAACATTGGTCATCTATTAGAAAAAGATTAAACATGTATAGAAAATTGTTTCTAGTGTATAAAAAAGTACAATGAGTATGAAGAAAAGTAGACATCAACACATATATTGGAAAAAATGTAAATGCAATGTTACAAAATTGATATCATTAACAATTGTTTTGAGTTGTATTTGAAAAATGTTTAAACATGTCCAAACAAAAGTTCGAAAACATATGTGTGCAAAAAATGTTAATCATGTATATGAAAAACAATTAACCTGCAGAAAAATATTTCCGGTGTATAATTTTTTTACCGTGTGTATGAAAATGTAGAACTCAAAACTTATATTTTAAAAAATGTAAATCATGTATTTAAAAAACATTTAACGTGCATAGAAAACATTCAATTGTATCCCGTAACGGTATATAATGTGTATGAAAAGTAAAGTAGAGCTCAAAACATATATTTGAAAAAAATCATGTATTTGAAAATATAAAATATGTATATAAAAAATTTCATGTTTTATTGAAAATATCCAATATGTATGAAAATCTTAGACATAAAAAAATATAATTACAATAGTATTAATCATCTATTGGAAAAAAATAAAAAAGTGTATAAAAATGTTTCTGTTGTATACGAAAAAAATGTAGACATGTGTTGGAAAAGAGGAAATGGAAAAAAACTGATGAAAACCAAAGAAGAAATGAAATAAAAATAAATATAAAAGAAACATGAAAACAGAATAGAAAACCGGAAATAACAATAAAGAAACCGATACAGAATAGTGGAACACAGTGAAAACTATAAACTAGATGAAAACCGAGAAAAAATAAAATAAAATAAAATACTAATAAGAAAAACAGAAAAAGAAACCAATGTGAAACACTATGAAAACCAAAATAAAACCGCTGAAAATAGAAAAGGAAACAAAAAAAATGAAAAAAAACCCGATAAAATTGGACGAGCGAGTGAGCGAACGAAAGGAATAACCGAGCAAGCGAGAAAATATGCTAATGAGTCATCCCATACGTGCGGATGCCAGAGGCGAGCCAGAGCTACATCTCACAATAGGCAAGATATAACTCTACCATGTTTCTACGTCTAAATGGGATATTTTGATGAGGCGTCTTGCTGCTCTTCGCTCCTCGGTTACGTCGATTTGCTACAACGCTAGGATTCGGGGCTTGGGACGCCGGTGCCATGACCCTCCACAGCTTCCGGCTCGTCACCACACGCAACTAGCTACACTCAAGGACGACATCTACTCATCTCAACACCTACGCAGCCGCTCCCTAACACTGTCGCTCAAGCATGCATCTAAAAGTAAGGATATGGACAAGGATTTAGGGCACCCATGTGCGGGGGCAATCAGGCCCTGGTGCCGCCTTTTTATTTTGGCTTCCGATTTCAAGGTTCTATATCTTTTAAATAAAAGTGTTTAAATTAAGTTATATTTTTTATATTCACATTTCTCGTGACCAGCGCTTTCAGATAAGATCCATTTTGAATATATTTTAACGACTTTTAAAAAATGTGTTAAGTTTCCATGTTGAAACTTAGTACAAGCGAGCGATAAAAACCAATTATTTTGTATCTAAGACCTCAAAAAATTGCTTAAAATTATATCTCTAAAATTGGTTGAAACTTGGCAGTTTTAGATGTAAAAACTGTAAGTTTCATTGTTAAAGCTTAAAGCTTATTTGTGCCCTTGTGCAGGATCCAACTACTACTCGAATCGCGAGGCAAATCAAGCGGGCGCAGAACTTGACAGGTGAGTGCCCCTTGAGAATTTTCGCAATGGATAAGCTACAAGTTAAAACATGAGAGGCCGTAAAAAAAATTGTCCTCTTAGATGAATTCAGGATTTTTATCTTTCATATTAACATAGTAAATAAATTGTACCTTCTCAGAGACTAAGAGCGAACTCGGAAGCAATAGCAATTGTTCTTTTTTTGAACACAGTACGGACACAAGCGCTCATATACACGCGCATTCACTCATCCCTATGGACGCACACACGCACATCCTACCCCTATGAGCACCTTCGAAAGACTGAGCCGACATATCATCTTGATAAATGCAAGCATCAGGATTTAAACCCTGGTGGGCTGCGGATACCACAGTCCCTCTAATCATCCAACCACAGGTTGGTTGATAACATTTTCGCTAGCCAGAGCAAAGTTGTAACAGTTGAAGGCTAATTAACCAGTTAGCTAATCGACTAAATTAACGCAGGAAAATAATTGGATGCTGTTTTTTCTACTTTATTCCAGTAGGAAACTCTACAGGTCGTAATTGTTGTCTTCCCACAACGAAAAAGAAAGAGGAAACAAGACGTTGGCGCAGTCAGAGCTAAGAAGTTGTAAGAAGAATTCTCCTGACTAGAGAGAAGAAGTTGTAATAATCGTTAAAGGCTAATTAATTAACTAGTTATGCCCAAAGAAAACCTGGTGCAGAAAAATAGCCTAACAATATGGACCAGAAGTAATGGTTGTCTCTAGATTAGCTAATCAACTTATTGTTAAGTAAAGCAGATAAATAATCAAACGTTGGCAGGTCATTCTCACATGTGCAGCAAGCGCACGTACAAGCAAGAAGAATTTTATACCAGAAGTACTTTACCGCTACGCGGGAGCCTCTTTCTACTCACTACTTCGTGCAAGCACCGTATCTCACTATCCCCAATACTTAATTACGTAAAGGTAACTATATATGCCACCTAGTTCCATTTGTTAAACCAAAGCAAAACACACACATACTGCATACTACAGTTAGTTGCTAGCAATACACACATCATCTGGTCAACATGGCCATCCCACCAAAGGTTTTGCTCCTTGCCATACTCGGTTGCCTCTGCCTCTGTAGTTCAGTTCTAGCAGCTCGCGAGCTCAGTGATGACTTGTCTAGCGTAGCAAGGCACGAGAGTTGGATGGCCCAGTACGGCCGTGTGTACAAGGATGCCACTGAGAAGGCTCAGAAGTTTAAGGTGCAAGGCCAATGTCGAGTTCATTGAGTCCTTCAACGCCGAGAACCACAAGTTCTTTTTGGGCGTCAATCAATTTGCCGACCTCACCAATGCGGAGTTTAAGATGACAAAGGCTAAGAAAGGATACACAGCCAGCTTGGAGAGGGCTCCCATGGGATTCAGGTACGAGAACGTGACCTTGGATGCACTGCCGGCAACAGTAGATTGGAGGACGAAGGGTGCGGTCACTCCCATCAAGGATCAGGGTCAATGTGGTAAGTACATAGTATAATGATGTATGCCATACATATCTCGATATTTTTTGTTAAAAGTTTATGTGATCATGTATGTCCCACAATACAATAATTTGTAGGTTGTTGTTGGGCATTTTCTGCTGTTGCTGCAACCGAGGGCATCGTCATGCTAAAAACTGGCAAGCTTATCTCTTTATCGGAACAAGAGTTGGTAGATTGTGACGTCCACGGTGTGGACCAGGGCTGTGAGGGTGGGCTCATGGATGATGCGTTCAAGTTCATCATTTCAAACGGTGGCCTTACTAGTGAGTCTAGCTACCCATATACGGCAGAAGATGGAAAGTGCAAGAGTGGATCCAAAGATGCCGCCACCATCAAGAGCTACGAGGATGTGCCGGCCAACAATGAAGGTGCCCTCATGGCGGCTGTTGCGAACCAACCTATTTCGGTAGCCGTGGATGGTGGTGACATGACGTTCCAATTTTACAAAGGGGGAGTGATGACTGGTTCTTGCGCACTGACCTAGACCATGGCATTGCAGCTATTGGCTACGGAAAGACGAGTGATGGCACAAAATATTGGCTGTTGAAGAATTCGTGGGGAACAACATGGGGAGAGAATGGGTATTTAAGAATGGAGAAGGACATTTCTGACAAGAGAGGCATGTGTGGTCTTGCCATGGGGCCTTCCTACCCTACTGCGTAGTAAGAGCATCAAATGCCACACATCCACGTACATGCACGAAGATTAAATAAACATATGCACCTTGTCTCTAGGGATTCTCTTATATGTCTTCAATTTGTGTGAAAATATACGTCGTTATGTATTGGCAATTTATACATCATGGATATTGTGTAAATATGTTGAATATGTACATGATGGTTATGATTTATTTTTTCGTGTTGTATTTGGTTTTATGCTGCTACATTTGATTTCATAGTCCCCTTGAGGATGAGACTATTAAAATATGTGTTGTGGCAAGTGATCCATGTGTGTATGCTTCTCATAGTTTACTGTCCTATAAGTTCTCCGTGTGGCAAACAACAAATTCAGCAGGTTCGTCTTCTCCATGGTATTATGCATGTCACACACGACATCCATTGTAAAACATATTACCAATCAATCTACCTTCATGATGTGTTCTATGACGTGTTATTCGTGTCTGATCTCCATGTGTGAGTAGTCCGGTAAGGTATGGGTTGAGGCAAGAGCCTTGCAACCCTTTGTATATGTTGTGGGGATCAATGGAAGTGCTTTGAATTAATGTCCCATATGTGTGCAACAAAATTGTTCCGGAGACGTCTCTTGTCTCATTTGTGTTCTTCATCCTTGCAGGTACCCAGGATCATGGAGAGTGAGCCATAGAGAGGCTAAGGACAGGGGGACCGTGAAGTGTTGTTCTGAACACCAATGATAGAAGGGTTTAACATGGTAACATGGATCCTATATCTGAGGATTCAAGAGGTGTAGTCATTAAACGCACAAAGCTCTTGTCTGATTATTGCAATGTCACTTATTTTAGTCATTAAATGTCACATATTTTAGTACGTGATTTTAAAACCCAATATGACGACTTAATTTGTTCAGCTATTTACAGATAAATATTTGAACAAAGTGGTGTGTTTTAAGATTCCCTCCAAAAAAGCACATAGGTATAGCAAACCAGATACTAATTTCAATTGATATGCACTATTTAGGAATATTATTTAATATAACATCCGTTGATAGTAGCGATTTTCACACAACGCCTTTTAGGTTGGCCCACGTATTACTTGCAGAATGATCGTCTAAGTTTTTGAGTTGGCAATTCTACCAGTTCATTCGAAAGCTCAAAGTATGTTAGAACCACTTATCCTATATGGCACAACGACAACTGTTCAAGATCATAAAAGAGGGAAATGTGGTCTGCCATCCCTTAACAAGAATAAGGAAATCAAACAACACAAGAACATTACATAACTCATTGACAAAAAAAATACCAAGGTAGATATATGAGGAAAATATCAAGAGCTATTGAGTTATGATACAACAAAAGGAGGTTCGATTTTAACAAGTTAGTATACTTCTGGGGTATTTAACCACTACCGCAGAAACTCTTATTAGTGACGGACCCAAAAGGCCCATCAATGATAAGCGAGCGGCCTCTTAAGATTGGCGCTTGTCACTACTAATTGGGCTACTAGTGACGCACACAGTTGTCGTTGTCGGTCACTGATTGCTCGTCCGGGCCGGGCCCAACCAATAATGGACCACACTAATGCCACCTAATGAGGCACCATGTAGAAATCACACGAACATAGCCCCTAATGATAAGTGCACTCATACTATACCTGACAACTAGACCAAGTACAACAACAAAACCCAACTCCTTTCTCACCATTTGCATTCATTTCTTACTTGTGCATCTTTATCACTAGATTTATCTGCCGTTTCATGACACAGATTACACCATCCATGTCCTTCACCTTCTTAGCAAGATTTCAGTTCCTCAAAACTCAGGGTGACACTTCATGCCCAGCTTTCCACTCATATCATCATCCAATTTGACTACCGAGAAGATTGAAATCCTAATTAATGTGTAAATGGGATCAAGACATTTACAAGCTCAAACATTTATGTAACTCAAATGAAATTCAAAGTTTATTAACCTCTTGGAAGCATTGTATGAAACAGAAACCATACCACCCCAAATAAACAAAGAATTAAAGTATGTTTCAACATTGTAATTTTCATGAATATGGACCAAGGATGTCACCTTAGCCCACGAGTTGCCGTCGATCGATCCTATCGGCTTTGTAGGCGGGAAACAATATGGGCTCACAAGGTCGTCAACAACAGGAGAGTTCAGGTAGGCCGCGTTGTTGAGAAAGGTGGCCTAAAAACGCACAATGTAGGAGAACCCTAATAAAGTGTAATTGATCATAGCAAGAACTAATATAAACTTTTGCAGTTTGTGAAAAAAATATATACATATTGAACATGAACCACAAATATCCAAATGGATTTAATTGTTCATCAAAAATAAAAAATCACAAAATACCTCGTACCGGTGGGCTTAGGATATGGTGGTCGTCATTGTAGGGCTTAGGGAAGGTAGGTCGCTGGCATCAAAGGGTAGGGAGAAGCATCGGGCGGGAATGGAGGTCACCGATATTGGAGGGCCCGGGGAAGTTAGGTCGTCGGCGTGGTGGTGAGACCAACACAGGGGACAAGTCAACATGGAAAAGAGGTTGGTGCGGGGGAGAGACCAACGTAGGGGGTCAGCCGACACGGGCGGATGCCATGGCGATAGCAGTGGGATCGAGTCCAAATGCCTATAGTTTGGTGAAAACCTATGTTAGATCTGGGATCAAGTGGTGGAGCGGCATCAACATGGGAGGATCTACTCCACTAACTCAGTTTTAGGGTGACGCTGGGTGAGCATGAGG
>NC_041392.1:194873228-194911386 GCF_002162155.2 Triticum dicoccoides
TATGTTTTTTTTTTCAAAATACAAGTTAAGGTGCCACATGTGTTAAGCCTTACAAAAGTATTAACCTAAAAGCCTCCAACTTTTTATACTACCAACATACTACATTATTCATGTCAAATATAGGCATTTTTTGAAATTATTTTCCCTTTTAGTGCATTAAATACAGTTCTAGCCATTTAGTGGGTACCATTGAAGATTCAACTACATGCAGCTTAAAAAAGGCCAACTAAAAGAAGCCATGTCCAAGCACTTATGTATATTTGTAACTCCTATACATATAACGTATGAAAATATCAAACAATTTCATGGAAAAATCCAAACATCTACTCATGTATCCTTGTTTATAATTTTCTTAAAGTATAAGTGGTATAAAAATATGAAATTATCAAGGGTGTCATGATATGACTTTGTGATGTTGTGTTCGAATTTTTGAAAAGTTCACTAATGTCAGACTACATTATATATACTGATGTGGTGTTTAAAGCCTTCAAAATTAATTATTTAAATGGATCCAAACTTTTCTACATGGAACATACTACATTATATAGGTATAAATATAAGGGATGTCGACACACGACATTAACATCATTAATCTACAGTATATCGGATGTCTTCGGCTTTGACATTGACAAGGTATGTGCGAGCGACTTGGACGTGTCAGGCGGCATTTCTACAAAGGCTACATCGACGGTGGCGACAAGGCGGGCGAATCCCACGACCAGTCGGGCATTGTACCGGTGAAAGGATCGATATAGTTGACTAGAGGGGGGTGAATAGGCAACTAACAATTTTTAGCTTTTCTTTACCAATTTAAACTTTGTATCAAAGTAGGTTGTCTAGATATGCAACTAGGTGAGCAACCTATATGATGCAATAACAAGCACACAAGAAAGCAAGGGATACAACACAATATAAGCTTGCACAAGTAAAGGTAAGAGATAACAAAGAGTGGAGCCGGTGGAGACGAGGATCTGTTACCGAAGTTCCTTCCCTTTGAGATGAAGTACGTCTCCGTTGAAGCGGTGTGGAGGCACAATGCTCACTAAGAAGCCACTAGGTCCACCGTATTCTCCTCACGCCCTCTCACAATGCAAGAAGCCGTTATTCCACTATTGGTGCCCTTGGAAGCGGTGACCGAACCTTTACAAACAAGGTTGGGGCAATATCCACAACTGAATTGGACGCTCCCAATGACACCACGAAGCTTCACCACAATGGAATATGGCTCTGCGGTGACCTCAACCGTCTAGAGTGCTCAAACACCCAAGAGTAACAAGATCGGCAAGGGATTAGTGGGGGGAATAAATTTCTCTTGGTGGAAGTGTAGATCGGGGCCTTCTCAACCAATCTCTAGAAAATCAATAAGTTTGATTGGCTAGGGAGAGAGATCGGGCGAAAATGGAGCTTTGAGCCACAATGGAGCTTGGGGAGAAAAGAGGTAGTCAACTTGGGGAAGAAGACCCCCTTATATAGAGTGAGGAAAAATCCAGCCGTTACCCACCTACTCAGCCCGCGGCATACGGTACTACTGCACAAACTCACGGTAGTACCGCAAAGGCATGCGGTACTACCGCCGGTACGTGTGGTCCTACCGCTCGCGCGGCAGGAGCCAGGTGAGGCCCTGTTGCACAAGGAAACGAGCGGTAGAACCGATGAAGCGGTACTACCGCGCGCCCTTGCGGTACTACTGCAAGGCAGGGCTCATTCTAGACTGGGAAGGCACGGACTAATAAAATTACATTCGTGGCTACTTCAGCTGACTTTCGGTCAGTGCAAAAATCCAGCATGGTACTACAGCATAGGGAGCGGTACTACCGCGTAGGGCGCGGAAGTAAAAATTACTTCCGCCCCTACTTCCGCTCACGCCATCTTTCTAGGCCAGAGGCCACGGTACTAATGCATGCTAGGCGTGGTACTACCGCCCTCGCGGTACTACCGCTGCCGTGGGCGGTACTACCGTGGGCAGCTTCGGTACTACTACTCCCTTGAGAAGTACTACCGCACGCCACAGAACAGCAGCACTAGGAGGCCTTCGACTTCGCAATGACAAGGGAAACAACCGATGCTCCAATGAGCAAGGAAAGGTGTGAAGGAAATATGCCCTAGAGGCAATAATAAAGTAATTATTTATTTCCTTATATCATGATAAATGTTTATTATTCATGCTAGAATTGTATTAACCGGAAACATAATACATGTGTGAATACATAGACAAACAGTATGTCACTAGTATGGCTCTACTTGACTAGCTCATTGATCAAAGATGGTTATGTTTCCTAACCATAGACATGAGTTGTCATTTGATTAACGGGATCACATTATTAGGAGAATGATGTGATTGACTTGACCCATTCCGTTAGCATAGCACTTGATCATTTAGTTTGTTGCTATTGCTTTCTTCATGACTTATACATGTTCCTATGACTATGATATTATGCAACTCGCGAATACCAGAGGAACACTTTGTGTGCTACCAAACGTCACAACGTAATTGGGTGATTATAAAGGTGCTCTACAGGTGTCTCCAAAGGTACTTGTTGGGTTGGCGTATTTCAAGATTAGGATTTGTCACTTCGATTGTCGGAGAGGTATCTCTGGGCCCACTCGGTAATGCACATCACTATAAGCCTTGCAAGCATTGCAACTAATGAGTTAGTTGCCGGATGATGTATTACGGAACGAGTAAAGAGACTTGCCGGTAACAAGATTGAACTAGGTATTGAGACACCAACGATCGAATCTCGGGCAAGTAACATACCGATGACAAAGGGAACAACGTATGTTGTTATGCGGTCTGACCGATAAAGATCTTCGTAGAATATGTGGGAGCCAATATGAGCATCCAGATTCCGCTATTGGTTATTGACAGGAGACGTGTCTCGGTCATGTCTACATAGTTCTCGAACCCGTAGGGTCCGCACGCTTAAAGTTCGATGACGGTTATATTATGAGTTTATGTGTTTTGATGTACCGAATGAGTTCGGAGTCCCGGATGAGATCGGGGACATGACGAGGAGTCTCTAAATGGTTGAGACGTAAAGATTGATATATTGGACGACTATATTCGGACATCGGAAAGGTTCCGAGTGATTCGGGTATTTTTGGGAGTACCGGGGAGTTACGGGAATTCGTATTGGGCCTTAATGGGCCATACGGGAAAGGAGAGAAAGGCCTCAAAGGTTGGCCGCACCTCTCCCCATGGGCTGGTCCGAATTGGACTAGGGAGGGGGGGCGCCCCCTTCCTTCCTTCTCCTTTTCCCTTCCCTTTCCTTCCCTCCTACTCCTACTACTTGGAAGGGCTCCTAGTTCTACTAGGAAAGGGGGAATCCTACTCCCGGTGGGAGTAGGACTCCCCTAGGGCGCGCCATAGAGAGGGCTGGCCCTCCCCCTCCTCCACTCCTTTATATACAGGGGCAGGGGCACCCCAAAGACACAACAATTGATCTCTTGATCTCTTAGCCATGTGCGGTGCCCCTCTCCACCATAATCCACCTCGATCATATCGTAGCGGTGCTTAGGCGAAGCCCTGCGTTGGTAGAACATCATCATCGTCACCACGCCGTCGTGCTGAAGAAACTCTCCCTCAACAGTCGGCTGGATCGGAGTTCGAGGGACGTCATCGAGTTGAACGTGTGCAGAACTCGAAGGTGCCGTGCGTTCGGTACTTGATCAGTCGGATCGTGAAGACATACGACTACATCAACTGCGTTGTGCTAATGCTTTCGCTTTCGGTCTACGAGGGTACATGGACAACACTCTCCCCTCTCGTTGCTATGCATCACCATGATTTTGCGTGTGTGTGTAGGAATTTTTTTGAAATTACTACGTTCCCCAACAGTGGTATCAGAGCCAGATTTTATGCGTTGATGTAATATGCACGAGTAGAACACAAGTGAGTTGTGGCCGATATAAGTCATACTGCTTACCAGCATGTCATACTTTGGTTCAGCGGTATTGTTGGATGAAGCGTCCCGAACCGACATTACGCGTATGCTTATGGGAGACTGGTTCTACCGACGTGCTTTGCACACAGGTGGCTGGCGGGTGTCAGTTTCTCCAACTTTAGTTGAACCGAGTGTGGCTACGCCCGGTCCTTGCGAAGGTTAAAACATCACCAACTTGACAAACTATCGTTGTGGTTTTGATGCGTAGGTAAGAACGGTTCTTGCTCAGCCTGTAGCAGCCACGCAAAACTTGCAACAACAAAGTAGAGGACGTCTAACTTGTTTTTGCAGGGCATGTTGTGATGTGATATGGTCAAGACGTGATGAGATATAAGTTGTTGTATGAGATGATCATGTTTTGTTGAAGTTATCAGCAACAGGCAAAAGCCTTATGGTTATCTCTCTATTGCATAAGATGCAAGCACCAAATAATTGCTTTACTTTATCGCTATGCGATAGCAATAATTGCAAGAGCAATTGTTGGCGAGACAACCATGTGACGACACATTGATATAGATCAAGATGATGGAGATCATGGTGTCATGCCGGTGACGATGGAGATCATCTCGATACTTTGGAGATGGAGATCAAAGGCACAAGATGATGATGGCCATATCATGTCACATATTTTGATTGCATGTGATGTTTATCTTTTATACATCTTATTTTTGCTTAGTTCGACGGTAGATTTATAAGATGATCTCTCACTAATTATGAAGGTACAAGTGTTCTCCCTGAGTATGCACCGTTGCAAAAGTTCTTCGTGCCCAGACACCACGTGATGATCAGGTGTGATAAGCTCTACGTCCATCTACAACGGGTGCAAGCCAGTTTTGCACACGCAGAATACTCAGGTTAAACTTGACGAGCCTAGCATATGCAGATATGGCCTCGGAACACTGAGACCGAAAGGTCGAGCGTGAATCATATAGTAGATATGATCAATATATTGATGTTCACCATTGAAAGCTACTCCATTTCGCGTGATGATCGGTTATGGTTTAGTTGATATGGATCACGTGATCACTTAGAAAATTAGAGGGATCTCTGTCTAAGTGGGAGTTCTTAAGTAATATGATTAATTGAACTTTAATTTATCATGAACTTAGTCCTGGTAGTATTAGCATATCTATGTTGTAGATCAATAGCTCGCGTTTAGCTCCCCTGTTTTATTTTTGATATGTTCCTAGAGAAAATTAAGTTGAAAGATGTTAGTAGCAATGATGTGGATTGGATCCGTGATCTAAGGATTATCCTCATTGCTGCACAGAAGAATTATGTCCTTGATGCACCGCTAGATGACAGGCCTATTGCAGGAGCAGATGCAGACGTTATGAACGTTTGGCTAGCTCAATATGATGACTACTTGATAGTTTAGTGCACCATGCTTAATGGCTTAGAATCGGGACTTCAAAGACGTTCTGAATGTCATGGACCATATGAGATGTTCCAGGAGTTGAAGTTAATATTTCAAGAAAATACCCGAGTTGAGAGATATGAAGTCTCCAACAAGTTCTATAGCTAAAAAGATGGAGGAGAATAGCTCAAGCAGTGAGCATGTGCTTAGATTGTCTGGGTACTACAATCGCTTGAATCAAGTGGGAGTTGATCTTCTAGATAAGATAGTGATTGACAGAATTCTCTAGTCACCATTACCAAGTTAGTAGAACTTCGTGATGAACTATGATATGCAAGGGATAACGAAAACGATTCCCAAGCTCTTCGTAATGCTGAAATCAACGAAGGTAGAAATCAAGAAAAATATCAAGTTTTGATGGTAGACAAGAGCACTAGGTTCAAGAAAAGGGCAAAGGGAAGAAGGGGAACTTCAAGAAGAACAGCAAGCAAGTTGCTGCTCAAGTGAAGAAGCCCAAGTCTGGTCCTAAGCCTGAGACTAAGTGCTTCTACTGCAAAGGGACTGGTCACTGGAAGCGGAACTGCCCCAAGTATTTGGCGGATAAGAAGGATGGCAAAGTGAACAAAGGTATATTTGATATACAGATTATTGATGTGTATTTTACTAGTGTTCGTAGCAACCCCTCGGTATTTGATATTGGTTCAGTTGCTAAGAGTAGTAACTCGAAACGGGAGTTGCAGAATGAACAGAGACTAGTTAAGGGTGAAGTGACGATGTGTGTTGGAAGTGGTTCCAAGATTGATATGATCATCATCGCACACTCCCTATACTTTCGGGATTAGTGTTGAACCTAAATAAGTGTTATTTGATGTTTGTGTTGAGCATGAATATGATTTGATCATGTTTGTAGCAATACGGTTATTCATTTAAGTAAGAGAATAAATTGTTGTTTGTTTACATGAATAAAACCTTATATGGTTACACACCCAATGAAAATGGTTCGTTGGATCTCGATCGTAGTGATACACATATTCATAATATTGAAACCAAAAGATGCAAAGTTAATAATGATAGTGCAACTTATTTGTGGCACTGCCGTTTAGGTCATATTGGTGTAAAGCGCATGAAGAAACTCCATGCTGATGGACTGTAGCGACCAGACCTCAAACAGTCTGATCTCTGTGCTTCGGTGTCATCCCTGGATCAGTAATGCTGGCACCACACAGTACTCGGAGGATTTATAGCAGAGTAGCAATCACACACTTATTACATCGAGTGTCTCAAAAGAGAACTTATTACAATAAGTATGGCTTAAGGCCATCTAATAACGATAACAGCGGAAGGCTTGGAAGATAAGTGAGTCCATCAACTCCAACGGCATCACTGAGTATAGAACCACGACCTAAAACTCCTTAATCGTCGTCTGAAAAGTCTGCAACATTAATGTTGCAGCCCGAAAATGGGTCAGCACATGGAATATGCTGGCAAGGTAACACATAGAGAGTAATGGAATGAAACAGCTATACTATATGCATATTTGGCTGGTGAAAAGCTCTATGGTTACAGTTTTGCGTAAAGCCAATTTTTGCCTACTTCAAAGGAATAAAATTTAATTACTATCATGGTGGTTGTTAAACATTGAGAATGGTTGACAGCATTCTCAATCCCAATTAAGCATCATCATTAAACATAACACAACAAAATTAATTTAGAGTAACATGTTGAGATTCACATGAAAATCCAAGTACTAGATACTCAAGATGTCCATAACCGGAGACACGGCTAACCATGATTAGTTTATTACACTCTGCAGAGGTTTGCACACTTTTCCCCACAAGACTCGATCGCCTCTGTTTGGTTTCTCGCACTACATGGTGTTTGAGAAGACGGATGACCGAGACATAGTCTTTCAGAAGCGCTAGCACCTTACGATGGGTAGACCGTACCACCTACATCCCCTACATATGCTAGTCTAGCACTGTAAGAGTTCGCACGACTTAGTCAACTATGCTAGAGCCCATAGTAGCTTGTGGCTGCACACGGAAGTTTCTAGTATGAATAGTCTCATGATCCCTTTGAGCCTGTGTGGCGGTCCAAAAGAAAACAGGCAAGTCCTGAAATACCCAAGTGCCTCAATCCACCCAGATGTGTGTTTAAGTTGACACCTTAGATAAACCATTAATTAACAATCTCACATCTGTCATGGATATCACTCACCCATTCCATGTCTACTAGCATAATAAGCAAACATAGAAGTAACTCCCAAAGGTTTGATAATAAACAGGTAATAGGTACTACCTCATCTACTTCCCATCCCACAATTTAATTAGATCCTAATCATGCAATGTGTGAGGATTGATCTAATGCAATAAAACTGGGTAGTAGAAAAGGTATGATCAAAGTGTTACTTGCCTTGCTGATGATCCGCGAAACGTAACGATTCGAAGTAACAGGCGGGGCACTCCGGGTATTCTATCGCAGACAAACAAACAAGCATACAATAAGTACTCATCTAAAGCACGGGTAAAACTCAAATAAGAGATCTAACCAGAAGGTTTAACTTAAGAACTCCGGTTGGCAAAAAGAATCAAATCGAACGAAGCAACGAAAAACAAACTGTGAAAGAAAACAACTTTGTTCTAGTAATCTGGATCTAGGGCAAATTTTATAGTAACAAAAACTTGTTTAAGTTGGTTAAATGGATAGAGGGTTTCGAGACGAATCCCTAGGCGCTTGAATCGCCTGATTCCGATAAACGAGCGAAAAGTTAAACTAAAACGAAAATCGGATCAGGAATCGCGATCAGAAAAATCACGGATTTAATCCGAGAAAAAGAAAAATGACAAACGCCGAAAAAAAATTCTCTTTTTTTCGGCACGGAAATCGAGGCGCGACGAACCTCGGGCGGCGGGATCGTCGGCGGCGGCGGCTCCGGTGGCGCGCGCGGATCGAGGCGGGGCTAATGGGCTGGGGCGGCTCGGGGCGGCGCTATTTAAAGGCTGCCCCCGGGCGGTGTCCCGCTCGGGTACGGCCCGAAGTCGGTTCGTTTTTTTAATTATTCCGCTTGGAAGAAAAATAAAAAGAAATACTAAACGGACTCCAAAAATTCCGAAATAAATTTTCACGGGCTTCTAAAATCAAGCCGCACAAGGTGAACATTTATTTGGGCCCTAAATGCAATTTTGAAAAATGCACATTTTTCCTAAATTCAAATAAAACACCGAAAAACTCCGAAATAAAATCTTATTTGATTTTTTTATTAAATCCTCAATATTTCTTTATTTTGGGAAAGTCATTTTATTCCCTCTCTCATATTTTTGTAATAGAAATAATTGATGATAATATAAATAAAATCAAATGATCCTATTCTCAAAATTTGAGAGAACTCAAATATGAAAATAACGAAATCCCCAACTCTCTCCGTGGGTCATTCAGTTGCGTAGAATTTCTAGGATCAACCAAAATGCAAAATAAAATATGATATGTATGATGATCTAATGTATAACATTCCAAATTGAAAATTTGGGATGTTACAAACCTACCCCCCTTAAGATGAATCTCGCCCTCGAGATTCGGGTTGGCTAGAAAATAGGTGAGGGTGGTCTTTGAGCAAATCTTCCTCTCGCTCCCAAGTGGCTTCATCCTCCGTGTGGTGGCTCCACTGAACTTTGCAAAACTTAATAACCTTGCTGCGAGTGACTCGACTGGCAAACTCGAGGATCTTAATTGGTTTCTCCTCGTACGTCAAATCGTTATCCAACTGAATAGTTTCCAAAGGCACTGTGTCTCTCAACGGTATATCAGCCATCTCCGCGTGACATTTCTTCAACTGGGAAACGTGGAATACATCATGAACTCCCGACAATCCTTCAGGCAATTCCAACTTGTAGGCCACTTCTCCCATACGCTCCAAAACTCGATATGGTCCTACAAATCGTGGTGCTAACTTCCCTTTAACTCCAAAACGCTTTGTTCCCCGAAGTGGAGATACTCGAAGATAAGCTCTGTCTCCGACTTCGTAAACTGTCTCCTTGCGTTTAGAATCTGCATAACTTTTCTGTCTGGACTGGGCTACCTTGAGCCTATCGCGAATCAGCTTCACCTTCTGTTCAGACTCTTTAATCAAGTCAGGACCAAACAACTGGCGGTCTCCAACTTCGTCCCATGACAACGGTGTCCTGCACCTCCTTCCGTACAAGGCTTCGAAAGGGGCCATCTTTAAACTGGTTTGGTAACTATTGTTGTAAGAGAACTCTGCATATGGCAAATTATCGTCCCAACTAGATCCGTAATCTAGCACACAAGCTCTCAGCATATCCTCCAAAATCTGATTGACTCTCTCGGTCTGTCCATTTGTCTGTGGATGAAAAGCTGTACTGAATTCTAGCCTGGTACCCAAAGTTTCGTGCAACTGTTTCTAGAACTTTGAGGTAAAATGGGTTCCTCTATCCGATACGATACTCCTTGGAACTCCATGCAGACATACGATCCTGGTCATGTATATCTTTGCCAACTTAGCACTGGTGTAAGTGGTCTTTACTGGGATGAAATGAGCTACTTTCGTCAATCGATCAACTACAACCCAAATCGAGTCATAGTCTGAACGAGTCCTGGGCAATCCCGTGATAAAATCCATGCCTAGCTTATCCCACTTCCATTCGGGTATCGACAATGGTTGTAACAATCCTGCTGGCTTCTGATGCTCTGCCTTTACTCTCTGACATACATCACAAACTGCTACATATTCCGCAATATCCTTCTTCATTCCGGTCCACCAGAAAATATCCTTCAAATCCAGATACATCTTGGTATTTCCTGGGTGAATTGAATATGGTGAATCGTGTGCCTCTTGCAAAATCAACTTCCTGATCTCCGGGTCATTGGGCACATAAACGCGGTCTTCAAACCATAAGGTGTCGTGCTCATCCTCACGAAATCCTTTAGCTTTTCCTTTGCTCAGTTTCTCCTTTATAGCGGCAATCTCTTTGTCAGCTTTCTGAGCTTCCCTGATTTTATCCATCAAGATTGACTGAATCTCCATTGCTGCTACATAACCTCTCGGAACTATTTCCAAACATAGTTCATGAAGATTTTCGGCTAACTCCCTTGGTATTCCTCCCGTCATTAACGTATTGACATGGCTCTTACGGCTTAATGCGTCAGCTACTACATTAGCCTTTCCGGGGTGGTAATGCAATCTCATATCATAATCCTTGATAAGCTCCAACCATCTCCTTTGTCTAAGGTTTAACTCCTTCTGTGTGAAAATGTACTTCAAACTCTTATGATCCGTGTACACCTCACAATGGTTTCCAATGAGGAAATGTCTCCATGTCTTCAAAGCATGCACTACGGCTGCTAACTGCAAATCATGCGTAGCATAATTCAACTCATGAGGCTTCAGTTGTCTTGAGGCATATGAAACAACTCTCCCTTCCTACATAAGCACTGCTCCCAGTCCTCGACATGAAGCATCGCAATACACCTCATAATCTTTGGTCTGGTCTGGCAAAATCAACACTGGTGAGGTAACCAAACGTTTCTTCAACTCCTGGAAACTAGCCTCACATTCCTCTGTCCATATGAACTTGGTATCCTTCTTTAATAACTCCGTCATAGGCTTCACAATCTTTGAGAAATTCTCAATAAATCTCTGGTAGTATCTTGCGAGTCCAAGGAAACTCCGGATCTCTCCAACTGTTGTTGGGGCTTCCCACTTGGTCACTGTTTCAACTTTAGCAGGATCTACTGCTATACCTTCTCCAGATATAACATGTCCGAGGAATCCTACTTCCTTCAACCAAAACTCACATTTGCTGAACTTGGCATATAATTGATGTTCTCTGAGCTTTCCAAGTACCAAACACAAATGCTCCTTATGTTCCTCTTCATTCTTCGAGTAAACCAGGATATCATCAATGAACACTATGACGAACTTATCCAAAAACTCCATAAACACTTTGTTCATCATGTTCATAAAATAGGCAGGTGCGTTAGTCAGACCAAATGACATAACGGTATACTCGTACAACCCATACCTGGTGGTAAAAGCTGTCTTAGGAATATCCTGTTCTCGAATCTTCAACTGGTGGTATCCTGATCGCAGATCGATCTTGGAAAATACCTTAGCTCCTTGCAATCGATCAAACAGATGATTGATCATCGGTAGTGGGTACTTGTTCTTGATCGTTACTTCATTCAATCCTCGATAATCTACAACCATCCTTAACGATCCATCCTTCTTCTCCACTAGAAGTACTGGCGATCCCCAAGGTGAAGAACTTGGGCGAATATATCCTTTATCCAGTAACTCCTTAATCTGCTTCCTAATTTCCACCAAATCCTTTGCTGGGATCCTATATGGTCTCTTTGATATTGGCCCTCTGCCTGGCAATAGCTCAATCAAAAACTCAATATCTCTATCCGGTGGCATGCTTGGCAACTCCTCTGGAAATACATCAGGGAAATCCCTTACCACTGGTACTTCCTCCTGCACAACTCCTGTTAGGCAATTTACTTGAGTCCTCTTTGGCACATGCCGGGATACATACTTGATCCTTCTCCCTTCTGGGGTGGTAAGCAAAATTGACTTACTAGCACATTCAATATTCCCTTCATACTTTGATAACCAATCCATGCCTAATATCACATCCAATCCTTGAGATTCCAATACTATTAGGTCTGAGGGAAAAACATAGTTACCAATCCTTAATGGTAACCGATCACACCATAGACTAGCCACATATTCTGCTCCGGGCGAGGTTACTAACATGGGTGACCTAAGGGCTTGGGTTGGTAGGTTATACTTATCTACAAATCCCCTTGAGATGTATGAATGCGATGCGCCAGTATCAAAAAGAACTAGTGCAGTAAATGACTTAACCAAAACTTACCTATCACTGCATCGGGCTGGGCTTCAATCTCCTCCACGCTAACGTGGTTCACCTGTCCCCTGTTGAAAGGGTTCGGCTTCTTCCCAGAACTTCCATTGCTATTTACATTTTGTAATTCAGGACATTCATTGGCATAATGTCCTGTCTTCGAACACTTAAAACAAGTGACTTGGCTTAGGTCCTTCTTGGCTGGGGTTGAGGGGTTGGTGCGGTTCTGGTCGTTGCTTCCTCCATTGCCATTTCCATTCTTGGTGCCATTGTGATTGTGCGAGCTACCTCCTCCATGGGTATGCTGAAAATGTCCTCCCAATCTAGGGGTAAAACGTGGCTTCTACTGAGCTCCTAAATGGTACTTTCCTTGTCCATACTTCCTCTTGCGATTCTCAATCTGCTGCTGCTTGCCTTCAATCATAAGAGCACGATCTACCAACTCCTGGTAGTTGTTGAAGGTGGCTACCATCAACTGCATGCTCAACTCATCATTCAGTCCTTCTAAAAACTTCTCCTGCTTCGCTGCATCCGTGGCGACGTCATCTGGTGCATAACGTGCTAACTTACGAAATTCCTCCACATACTGGCCAACTGTCCTTCCTCCTTGGTGCAAGTTGCGAAACTCACGCTTCTTCATGGCCATAGCTCCTGCTGAAACGTGTGCAGTATGAAAAGCCTGCTCAAACTGGTCCCATGTGACAGTGTCTACTAGGAAAGTGGTTGTGAAATTCTCCCACCATGATGTTGCGAGTCCTTTTAGCTGATGTGCGGCAAACTTCACCTTCTCTGCATCTGTGCATCCTGCTGTGGTCAACTCCCTAGCTATCTTGAGGAGCCAATCATCTGCTACTATCGGCTCGGTGCTACTGGAAAACGCCGGCGGGTTCAGCCTAAGAAAACGGGCTAAGTGGTCAACAGGTGGTGGTGGTGGTGGGTTGTTGTTGTTCCCCTGGTTCCAATTCTGGACTAGCAATTGCATCAATGTGTTCTGCTGCTGGATCAACTGGGTGAGCTCCGGTGGAAAGGCAAATCCGGGGTCACGTCTCGGAGGCATCTGAGGGTTTAGAAAAGATGAGATATAAGAATAGAGGGGGCCTAAAGAGAAAACACTACCCATATGCACATGAGGCAAAACAAACAATTCACTTCAATCAATCAAACAAGGGCATACAATCGATCTATCTATCGCAAAAGTGCTCGGACTGCTATATTTACATGGTGGACTTCTACTACTGATGAGGTGGTCTACTAGAAATATTCTTCGGTTGTTGACTCCATAATATCTGCTCCAGCTTCATCAACATAGTCATCATCGCTACTATCTGCTTCCGAGTCGGTGCCGTCGATGATGATGTAGTCTTCCGGGCTAATCTCCTTGGGTTCTTCGTCTTCATCTACTGGCGTAGGGTCTCCCATAAATATTCGAATCTTCTTGATTAGGTCGTCATTCTTCTCCACCAATACTTCAATTTCCTCTTCATAATCTTCACGTGTAGCCTTGAGTTCTTCCTCCAGTTCCTTGATTCTAGTCTTTGCCTTCTTCAGGTCTATCATGTCGGCGCACATCTGGTTCTCCTGTCGTCGAATGTGCTAGTTTAATTCCTGTATAAAAGCTACAATTGATCTATCCTTCCTGGTGCTGATCATCTCCCAGTGTTCATCTTGGCGCCCACAAATCTGGTAGATGATATCCTTGAGATCCTTGCGGTAGACTTCTCCAATGCGTCCCATGGCGATGTGAGCTGCCATGCTCTTTCCCAGATTCCAAGTTGGTGCATCAAAAGAAAATTCTATGGGCTCAGTGACTGGCATGAACGTCCTTCCTGGAACTTGAACTTGAATCATCCAGCGCTCTTCTTCAGGTAAAGTGGCGTTGTAGGTTCCCGTGAAGCTTGGTACTCCTATATTCAGGTATCTCGTGACTTCCTTCAAGTGACGTCCAAAGGGTGTATCTTCATTCGGTTGCGTGAACTTATTTCTTGCATCCGCCATCCTAAAGAGTAGAAAGGATGAGAGGTCAGAAGAGAAGAGAGTGAATAGTGATCTAGGTCTCTAGCTTAGTGGTCGTGTCCTACAGTCAGCGTCTGCTCTGATACCATCTCTGTAGCGACCAGACCTCAAACAGTCTGATCTCTGTGCTCCGGTGTCATCCCTGGATCAGTAATGCTGACACCACACAGTACTCGGAGGATTTATAGCAGAGTAGCAATCACACACTTATTACATCGAGTGTCTCAAAAGAGAACTTATTACAATAAGTATGGCTTAAGGCCATCTAATAACGATAACAGCGGAAGGCTTGGAAGATAAGTGAGTCCATCAACTCCAATGGCATCACTGAGTATAGAACCACGACCTAAAACTCCTTAATCGTCGTCTAAAAAGTCTGCAACATTAACGTTGCAGCCCGAAAACGGGTCAGCACATGGAATATGCTGGCAAGGTAACACATAGAGAGTAATGGAATGAAACATCTATACTATATGCATATTTGGCTGGTGGAAAGCTCTATGGTTACAGTTTTGCGTAAAGCCAATTTTTCCCTACTTCAAAAATTTAATTACTATCATGGTGGTTGTTAAACATTGAGAATGGTTGACAACATTCTCAATCCCAATTAAGCATCATCATTAAACATAACCCAACAAAATTAATTTAGAGTAACATGTTGAGATTCACATGAAAATCCAAGTACTAAATACTCAAGATGTCCGTAACCGGGGACACGGCTAACCATGATTAGTTTATTACACTCTACAGAGGTTCACGCACTTTTCCCCACAAGACTCGATCGCCTCCGTTTGGTTTCTCGCACTACATGGTGTTTGAGAAGACGGATGATCGAGACATAGTCTTTCAGAAGCGCTAGCACCTTACGATGGGTAGACCGTACCACCTACATCCCCTACATCTGCTAGTCTACCACTGTAAGAGTTCGCATGACTTAGTCAACTATGCTAGAGCCCATAATAGCTTGTGGCTGCACACGGAAGTTTCTAGTATGAATAGTCTCATGATCCCTTTGAGCCTGGGTGGCGGTCCAAAAGAAAACAGGCAAGTCCTGAAATACCCAGGTGCCTCAATCCACCCAGATGTGTGTTTAAGTTGCCACCTTAGATAAACCATTAATTAACAATGTCACATCTGTCATGGATATCACTCACCCATTCCACGTCTACTGGCATAACATGGCATAATAAGCAAACGTAGAAGTAACTCCCAAAGGTTTGATAATAAACAGGTAATAGGTACTACCTCATCTACTTCCCATCCCACAATTTAATTAGATCCTAATCATGCAATGTGTGAGGATTGATCTAATGCAATAAAACTGGGTAGTAGAAAAGGTATGATCAAAGTGTTACTTGCCTTGCTGATGATCCGCGAAACCTAACGATTCGAAGTAACAGCCGGCGCACTCCGGGTATTCTATCACAGACAAACAAACAAGCATACAATAAGTACTCATCTAAAGCACGGGTAAAACTCAAATAAGAGATCTAACCAGAAGGTTCAACTTAAGAACTCCGGTTGGCAAAAAGAATCAAATCGAACGAAGCAACGGAAAACAAACTGCAAAAGAAAACAACTTCGTTCTAGTAATATGGATCTACGGCAAATTTTACAGTAACAAAAACTTGTTTAAATTGGTTAAACGGATAGAGGGTTTCGAGACGAATCCCTAGGCGCTTGACTCACCTGATTCCGATAAACGAGCGAAAAGTTAAACTAGAACGAAAATCGGATCAGGAATCGCGATCAGAAAAATCATGGATTTAATCCGAGAAAAAAAAACGACGAATACCGAATTTTTTTTCTCTTTTTTTTCGACACGGAAATCGAGGCGCGACGAACCTCGGGCGGCGGGATCGTCGGCGGCGGCGGCTGCGACAGCGCGCGGAGATCGAGGTAGGGCTGATGAGCTGGGGCGGCTCGGGGCGGCGCTATTTAAAGGCTGCCCCCGGGCGGTGTCCCGCTCGGGTACGGCCCGAAGTCGGTTCGTTTTTTAATTATTCCGCTCGGAAGAAAAATAAAAATAAATACTAAATGGACTCCAAAAATTCCGAAATAAATTTTCACGGGCTTCTAAAATCAAGCCGCACAAGGTGAACATTTATTTGGGCCCCAAATGCAATTTTGAAAAATGCACATTTTTCCTAAATTCAAATAAAACACCGAAAAACTCTGAAATAAAATCTTATTTGATTTTTTATTAAATCCTCAATATTTCTTTATTTTGGGAAAGTCATTTTATTCCCTCTCTCATATTTTTGTAATAGAAAGAATTGATGACAAAATAAATAAAATCAAATGATCCTATTCTCAAAATTTGAGAGAACTCAAATATGAAAATAACGAAATCCCCAACTCTCTCCGTGGGTCACTGAGTTGCGTAGAATTTCTAGGATCAACCAAAATTCAAAATAAAATATGATATGCATGATGATCTAATGTATAACATTCCAAATTGAAAATTTGGGATGTCACATGGACTTTTGGAATCACTTGATTATGAATCGCTTGATGCTTGCGAACCATGCCTCATGGGCAAGATGACTAAGACTCCGTTCTCCGAAAAAATGGAGCGAGCAACTGACTTATTGGAAATAATACATACTGATGTATGCGGTCCGATGAGTGTTAAGGCTCACGGCAATTATCATTATTTTTTGACCTTCACAGATGATTTGAGCAGATATGGGTATATCTACTTAATGATACACAAGTCTAAAACAGTTGAAAAGTTCAAAGAATTTCAGAGTGAAGTGGAGAATCATCGTAACAAAAATAAAAGTTTCTACGATATGATCACAGAATTAAAATATTTGAGTTACGAGTTTGGCCTTCAGTTAAAACAATGTGAAATAGTTTCACTACTCACGCCACCTGGAACACCACAGTGTAATGATATGTCCGAACGTCGTAACCGTGCTTTATCAGATATGGTGCGATCTATGATGTCTCTTACCGATTTACCACTATCGTTTTGGGGTTATGCATTAGAGACAGCTACATTCACATTAAATAGGGCACCATCTAAATCTGTTGAGACGACACCATATGAACTATGGTTTGGCAAGAAACCTAAGCTCTCGTTTCTTCAAGTTTGAGGTTGCAATGCTTATGTGAAAAAGTTTCAACCTGATAAGCTCAAACCCAAATCGGAGAAGTGCATCTTCATAGGATACTCAAAAGAAACTGTTGGGTACACCTTCTATCACAGATCCGAAGGCAAGATATTCGTTGCTGAGAATGGATCCTTTCTAGAGAAGGAGTTTCTCTCGAAAGAAGTGAGTGGGAGGAAAGTAGAACTTGATGAGGTAACTATACCTGCTCCCTTATTGGAAAGTAGTTCATCACAGAAATCTGTTCCTATGACTACTACACCAATTAGTGAGGTAGCTAATAATGATGATCATGTAACTTCAGATCAAGTTACTACCGAACCTCGTAGGTAAACCAGAGTGAGATCCGCACAAGAGTGGTACGGCAATCCTACTCTGGAGGTCATGTTACTTGACCATGACGAACCTACGAACTATGAGGAAGCGATGATGAGCCCAGATTCCGCGAAATGGCTTGAGACCATGAAATCTGAGATGGGATCCATGTATGAGAACAAAGTGTGGACTTTGGTTGACTTGCCCGTTGATCGGCAAGCAATTGAGATTAAATGGATCTTCAAGAGGAAGACAGACGCTCATAGTAGTGTTACTATCTACAAAGCTAGAATTGTCGCAAAAGGTTTTTGACAAGTTCAAGGTGTTGACTACGATGAGAGTTTCTCACTCGTATCTATGCTTAAGTCTATCCAAATCATGTTTGCAATTGCCGCATTTTATGAAATCTGGCAAATGGATAAACAAAACTGCATTCCTTAATGGATTTATTAAAGAAGAGTTGTATATGATGCAACCAGAAGGTTTTGTCAATCCTAAAGGTACTAACAAAATATGCAAACTCCAGTGATCCATCTATGGACTGGTACAAGCATCTCAGAGTTGGAATATACGCTTTGATAAGTTGATCAAAGCATATAGTTTTATACAGACTTGCGGTGAAGCCTGTATTTACAAGAAAGTGAGTGGGAGCACTACAACATTTCTCATAAGTATATGTGAATGAGATATTGTTGATCGGAGATAATGTAGAATTATTCTGCAAAGCATAAAGGAGTGTTTGAAAGGAGTTTTTCAAAGAAAGACCTCAGTGAAGCTGCTTACATATTGACCATCAACATCTATAGAGATAGATCAAGACGCTTGATAAGTTTTTCAATGAGTACATACCTTGACAAGATTTTGAAGTAGTTCAAAATGGAACGGTCAAAGAAAGAATTCTTGCCTGTGTTACAAGGTGTGAAATTGAGTAAGACTCAAAGCCCGACCACGGCAGAAGATAGAAAGAGAATGAAAGTCATTCCCTATGCCTTGGCCATAGGTTCTATAAATTATGCCATGCTGTGTACCAAATCTATTGTATACCCTACACTGTTCTTGGCAAGGGAGTACAATAGTGATCTAGGAGTAGATCACTAGACAGCGGTCAAAATTATCCTTAGTGGAATAAGGATATGTTTCTCAATTATGGAGGTGACAAAAAGGTTCGTCATAAAGGGTTACATCGATGCAAATTTTGACATTGATCCAGATGACTCTAAATCTCAATCTGGATACATATTGAAAGTGGGAGCAATTAGCTAGAGTAGCTCCGTGCAGAGCATTGTTGACATAGAAATTTGCAAAATACTTAAGGATCTGAATGTGGCAGACCTGTTGACTAAACTTCTCTCACAAGCAAAACATGATCACACCTTAGTACTCTTTGGGTGTTAATCACATAGCGATGTGAACTAGATTATTGACTCTAGTAAACCCTTTGGGTGTTGGTCACATGTCGATGTGAACTATGGGTGTTAATCACATGGTGATGTGAACTATTGGTATTAAATCACATGGCGATGTGAACTAGATTGTTGACTCTAGTGCAAGTGGGAGACTGAAGGAAATATGCCCTAGAGGCAATAAATGTTTATTATTCATGCTAGAATTGTATTAACCGGAAACATAATACATGTGTGAATACATAGACAAACAGTATGTCACTAGTATGCCTCTACTTGACTAGCTCGTTTGTCGGTGTACGAAAAGAGGAGTACACTTTTTGTACCCCTATAACTGTGCACGGGCAGTCTGAGCCACGGGCACCACCACACCAAGCAAGGCAAGGGAGGTGAGCCAGGGTAAGACCGAAGCTTAAGAGAACTAGAACGACGCCAAGGCCAAGAACACAAAGAGCAAAGGGAACGAAGTGGACTCCCCCGGCAAGATCCTTGCCGGGGGACAGTTCTAGCAGCCCCGGCAAGACCCTTGCCGCGGCAACTCGTCCCGCGCCTACGGAGCAAGTCACCCTTGAGTCCACTGCCCCCAAAGGGCAAGGATTCGGGAGACATCCCCGTGGCGGCATGCATATCTTTATGAAAACATTCAAGATCAGATATGCACTAAGGAGACGACAACCCTTTGTGGGATCCCAGCCGAGGAAGACCACAAGGCCCCCGGCAAGCGCCTTGCCGGGGATGACAGCGGGCGCCTCGGCAAGACCCTTGCCGGGGCCCCGGCAAGGCCCTTGCCGAGGACACTCACAGGGCCACCATCAGGCCCACGCCGACTAAACCTCCACCACCGCATGCATGCAGCTCCCGACCCAACCAGCTGGGCAGGCACCTGCGTGGCGGCATGCAGATCTTCGTGAAGACCCACCACTGCGCCACCTCAGCTGCCTGCCTACCTACGTGGCATCGCAGGCATCGCTGGCCAGGGCGCATGTCGACGCAAGAAGGAGCGGCGACGAACGAGACAGGTTTCTCCCCCGTCCCCGATAAAGCAAGGACACCTAAGCAAGACGCATTAAATGCGCCTTGTCATGTAATGCGAGGGATAACCTCACATCACTGTACCCTTTCCACCTCCTGTGTGCCACTGTGGCATCCCCTTTTTTCTATAAAAGGAGGCCCGAGGCAACCAGGAGGAGGATTCGGCTTTTTGGAGCTCCTCACGCCCCATATCTAGCTCAAGAACACCGATATACAATCCACCAAAGCAGGAGTAGGGTTTTACGCATCCTTGCGGCCCAAACCTGGATAAACAAACTGTGGGCTACCTGTTAGATCCGCTCTTCCCATGACCCCGCGCCCCGCTAACAGTAGTAGGGATTCTTGTGATCCCATAGGTGTCGTTCCGCACCGACATCTTTGGCGCGCCAGGTAGGGGGCGCAGTTGTGAGAATCGGCTTTTGCAGTTAGTTCGACGCTTCTTCATCATCATGGCGCCCAAGAAGAAGACAACGGTGGCGGTTGGCCAGTCGGAAGCCGGACAGCTCGTCCCGACGCGGGCGAGCAGCGGACCGGTCGCAGAGAGGACCCGGGGCGCTGCTCGCGAACACCAACACCATCCCAGCAGCCGGAGTTTGGGAGGCGGCGATGTTTGTGCGCCTGGTAGCGGGCCACACGCCGCCAAATCCAAATGCGGAGCCAAGTCCTTCGCGGGTGGAGCGGGGCCTTCCAAGGTCATTGCCCCCCCACCCGAAGGCGACGCGAGGGCCTCCAAGACTCCCACGCCGGCATCAACAGCGCGCTCCTCCAGGGCAGCGCGCGACGAACGGCGTAATCACGCCGAAGATCCCGGGCGTCGCCGCGGGAAGAGCCCCGAGCGCCATTCCCGGGACGTAGAAGACCTGCCCACTCGCCGAGGCGCTGGTGAAAACGGCATGCGACCGCGGGGTCGTGATAGAGCTCCTTCTGACATGGTCAGAAGTTGAAGCGCGTCGTGATCCGTGCAGGTTTCGCTGCCACCGACGCCAGTAGAGGCCCCGGCGCGCGCAGTTGCTCCTCGACTTTCCTCCCACCACGGGGAAACTCGACGAATGGAGAGCCACTATCCGAAGCCTTGTTGCGGTGGCCAACAAAGACGAACCAAGTCCGGTGGGGCCCCCGGGTCGACGCTCCGATGGAGTCCCGCGGACCGGTGGCAGAAAAGCCGGCGGCGCCGCGACCATGGTGCATTCACCTCTTCCCCATCCGGTACCGCGGACGCCGGCTCGTCGCGACGTCGCGGGCGACGCCATCTCCATAGCATCGTCTGACCCGCGGACCCACTGTGACCAGCGCCAAGTTCTTCGGGAATGAGCCCATGAAGACGCTCGAACCACTATCGAGCGCCGGTGCGGAGCGCGCCACCAGTCAGACAGGCGAGCAGGGCCTGCTGTGAACCACCCGGCCCCTGAGAGCCCTGGAGGCCTACCTTACGAGATAGGCTATCCGGCTTTTACCCGTGAGCTGCGGCAGTTCCAGTGGCCCACTCACCGCACCTTCAAACCTGACGTGGGCAAAAAGTACAGCGGCAAGACTCACCCGTCTGAGTTCCTCGGCATCTACACCATCGCGATGCAAGCCGCCAGAGCCCACGACGATAAGGTGCTTGCGAATTACTTTCCATTGGCTCTTAAACCCAACGCCATGTCATGGTTGA
Source organism: Triticum dicoccoides (assembly GCF_002162155.2). Classification (NCBI taxonomy): domain Eukaryota; kingdom Viridiplantae; phylum Streptophyta; class Magnoliopsida; order Poales; family Poaceae; genus Triticum; species Triticum dicoccoides. The sequence goes on from NC_041392.1 coordinate 194,894,944, forward strand.
TGCACTTGCCGGTAGACTCTATTTCCTCCTGGTCGGATTTGTGCCATGAGTTTGTGGGTGCCTTTACTGGAGGTCACCAAGCCCATGGCCAAGCAAGCGACCTGCATGTCATCCCCCAGGAGGGAGGCGAGAGTCTGCGCAAGTATATACAGAGGTTCAGCCGGGTACAGTACAATATCCCTGATGTTCACCCTGCCGCCATCATCAGCGCATTCCATCAGAACGTGCGTAACCGCAAGATGCGCGAAGAACTGGCAATGAACAAGGTGAAAGATGTGGTAGAACTCTATGTTCTTGCTGACAAATGTGCCCGAGCTAAAGAGGGAAGGAAGTACCCCGGCGAAGATGCCGGTGTGGAAACCGACTCCTCAGATGAGGATACTGCCGCCCCAGTGAAGAAAGGTCGGCGCCGCAACAGGAAGCGCAAAGGTAAAGCTGTGCTTGCCGTCAAGGGATCTGGCGACTCCGGCTCCGCCAAGAAAACCAAGGCAGATGACCCTGGCAAGGAAATTGCCGGATGTGTCGCCTGCCGGGCCTTGGCGGCGGCCGAGAAGCCAGGAAACTCCGACAAGCAATACTGCAAGATCCATCGCACCAAAGGCCATGATCTCCAGAACTGCCGACAGGTTGAGCTCCTTGCTGAGAAGCAGAGGGCTGAATATGAGAGGCGGGACAAGGAGAAAGGCCAGGACGGTGCTGAGGGGTCCGGCAAGAAGCGTGACGGCCAGGCGGGACGTTGTGGCAAAGATAAACAGCGGGAGAGGCCCGCCCGGGGCCGTGACAAAAAGCTAGAAGACGATGATCACGATGAGGACGATGAGTCTGGTGACCAAGGATTTCAGAAAGCTACAGAGGCCATGTGCGTCGATGGCGGCGCCTCGCTGCATACCTCTCACCGCCAGCTTAAACAGTGGGCGTGTGAGATTACAGCGGTGGAACTGTCGTTTGATGCCCAAAGGCCGCTGAAGTGGTCCAGCACACCTATCATTTTTGACACTGAGGATCACCCTGATCGCACTACTGCAGTCGGGTGCTTGCCATTGTTGGTTTCACCAACAATACGCAACCTCAAGGTGACAAAGATGCTAGTCGATGGTGGGGCCGGTCTGAACTTAATCTCGCCTGCCGTGATCGAGAAATTAGATATTCCTGATGGAGACCTCGAAGAGACGGGCACGTTTCAGGGGGTCAACCCGGGAAGAAGTCAACCAAAGCGAAAGGTAACGTAGCCCGTGACTTTTGGGAGTGATCTGAACTATAGGACAGAAAGGATTGTGTTCGACGTTGCCAAGATCCCCTTGCCTTACAACGGGATCCTTGGCCGCCCAGCACTGACCAAGTTCACAGCGGCGCCACCTTACGCCTACAACACCCTGAAGATGCCGGGGCCTGTGACGATCATCACCGTCCCGTCAGACAAGAAGGATGCGCTAATTTGCGCTGACTAACTCTGTCAACAAGCAGTTGAAGCAGCCGCCACTGCTAAGGCGCTTGCTCCTGCCGCTGGAGCCCCGGGAAGGCAAAAGAAGAAGACTGGAGAGACCTCAGGCACCCACTCCGGCAAGCGCACCTCTTCGGAGTGTAGCGCTCCCGTCGATGACATGCCAAAGAGCTCCGCCGACAGAAGCAAGAAGTCCAGGGCCACACCGCCGGGAACCAAGAAGGTTTCTGCCAAGGAGGACGGCATGGGAGGAGCTTTTACCATAAGCTCCACCCTTGACGACAAATAGGAAGGCGCGCTCGTCACCTTCCTGCGGGCGAATGTCAACGTGTTTGCATGGCAGGCATCCGACATCCCCGACATTCCCAGGAAGGTGATTGAGCACCACCTTGCTGTCTGTCCTCATGCGCGGCCCGTCAAGCAGAAGGTCAGAAAGCAAGCTTTGGAACGACAAGAGTTCATCACAGAGGAGATCCGGAAACTGGAAGCAGCGGGTTTGGTAAGAGGAGTGCTCCATCCAACGTGGTTGGCCAATCCGGTGGTGGTGCGCAAGGCAAATGGGAAGTGGAGGCTGTGTATTGATTACACAGATATTAATAAGGCTTGTCCCAAAGACACCTTCCCGTTGCCACGCATCGACCAGATTGTTGACTCCACAACTAGGTGTGATATGTTGTCGTTCCTCGATGCCTACTCCGGCTACCACCAGATCTTCATGACAAGGGAAGATGAAGAGAAAACGGCATTCATCACCCCATGTGGTACGTATTGCTTTATACGGATGCCTTTCGGGTTGAAGAGTGCTGGTTCAACGTTTGCAAGGGTGGTCCAGATTGGTTTTGAACCCCAGCTCCATAGAAATATGGAAGCTTATATGGATGATATAGTGGTCAAAACCAAGAACAGGGCAACCCTCATATCAGATTTACAAGAAATATTTGCAAACCTACGCAAGATCAATCTCAAGCTGAACCCTGAGAAGTGCGTCTTCGGCGTCCCGTCTGGCAAGCTTCTCGGGTTCTTTGTGTCACATCATGGGATAGAGGCCAATCCGGACAAGATCAAAGCTATAGAGCAAATTGAAGCGCCCAAGCAAGTCAAGGATGTGCGTCGGCTTGCTGGTTGCGTTGCCGCCATGAGCAGGTTCATTTCCAAGTCCGCCGAGCACGCCCTTCCCTTTTTCAAGATTTTGAAAAAGGCGGGCCCGATGGAGTGGATGCCAGAAGTCGAAGCAGCATTGCAAGGTTTGAAGAGGTACCTCTCCTCCGCGCCAATACTAGTTGTGCCTAGGCCACAGGAGCCGTTGCTGCTGTACCTGGCGGCAACGAACCAGGTGTCAGCGTCGCACTTGTGGCGCAGAGAGAAATTGATGATGAGGTAATAGCAGCGACGGAGCCCGATGCCACGGATGCTGAGACGACACCGCTGGTTGGAGTGCCGCCAAGGAAGAAGATGATGCAACACCTGGTCTACTTTGTTAGCTCCCTTCTGCAGGGGGCTAGAACAAGGTACTCCAGTGTGCAGAAACTGCTCTTCGGCCTTCTTATGGCCTTGAGGAAGCTGCATCACTACTTCTAGGCGCACGAAATCACTGTCTTCACTCGCCTCCCCCTGCGACGGATATTGCACAATCCAGACGCAACGGGAAGGATCATAGAGTGGGCACTGGAACTGTCCAACTTTGGCCTCAAGTTTGAGAGTACCTCGACGATTCAAAGCCGAGTCCTGGCGGAGTTCGTTGCAGAATGGACCGCGACGCCTGACGAAGAAACCCAAGAGACTGCTCTCCCCGGCAAGGAGGCAAGTTGCGACTGGATCATGTACTTTGATGGAGCTTTCTCCCTACAGGGCGCCGGGGCTGGCGTACTGCTTGTCGCGCCCACCGGAGAGCACCTCAAGTACGTGATCCAGATGCACTACCCCAGGGAGGTGTCAACAAACAATACGGCTGAGCACGAAGGGCTGCTTGCCGGTCTTAGGATCACGGTGGACCTCGGAATCAAGAAACTCGTCGTCAGAGGCGACTCGCAACTTGTCGTCAAGCAAGTCAACAAGGATTACCAGAGCCCGTTGGTGAAGGCCTATGTCAATGAAGTGAGAAAGCTGGAAGAACGTTTTGACGGTATACAGGCGGAATACGTTCCCCGAGCGGAGAATGATATCGCCGATTACCTGTCAAAACGCACTGCCCTCAAGCTACCTGTGGAACCAAGTACCTTTGTGCTTCAACTAACTCAGCCATCCGTTGATCCATCAACAGAGCAAAACAAGAGGAGGAAACTAGGGCCCGACAAGTACTTTCCCGCCGAGCTCCCCGGAGCCGCCAGCAAGGATGTTGCCGGAGACACTGAGCCCACCACGGGAGGTTAGCTCCGGCGGAGCATCAAGCTCTTTCCGTCGAGACAGCCGCTCCTGTAGCGGAGGAAACGCCTTTAGTCCTCGCCGTCGAGCCCCAGGCTCCAGCATGGGCACAACATACCGTTCGATTCCTCCAAACAGGGGAACTTCTTGAGGAGCAGGAAGAAGCGGAAAAAGTAGCCCGTCGCTGTACTATGTACCAGTTCGTCGATGACGTCCTATACAGAAAGAGGCCGAACGGCGTGAAATTGAAGTGTATCCCTCGAGAGGAAGGACTGGGGCTGTTGGCGGAGATACATGGAGGCATATGTGGATCCCACATCGGGTCAAGGGCTCTTGCGGGCAAAGCATTTCGGCAAGGCTTCTTCTGGCCCACCACCCTCCAGGATGCGACGACACTAGTCACCAGGTGTGAAGCGTGTCAGTTCCATTCAAAGAAGCTTCATCAGCCAGCTCAAGCCCTTCAAACCATTCCTCTCTCCTGGCCCTTCTCGGTCTGGGGGCTCGACATACTGGGCCCTTTCCCCCGCGCTGTCGGGGGCTTTGAGTACTTGTACGTCGCAATCGACAGGTTCACAAAGTGGCCAGAGGTGGAAGCAGTGAGGAAGGTCATAGCTCAGTCAGCCGTCAAATTCTTCAAGGGACTAGTGTGCCGTTTTGGTGTACCCAACAGGGTCATCACCGACAACGGTACACAGTTCACAAGCCGCACCTTCATGCAATATACCCAAGACCTCGGCAGCAAAGTCTGTTTCGCTTCCGTTGCTCACCCACGAAGCAATGGTCAAGCTGAGAGGGCAAATGCTGAAGTACTACGAGGCTTAAGGACAAAGACCTTTGACAGGCTGCACAAGAGTGGAAGGCGCTGGATTGATGAATTGCTGACGGTTCTTTGGTCAATCAGAATGACACCAAATCGAGCCACCGGCCAGACACCCTTTGCCCTGGTATACGGGGCAGAAGCAGTTCTCCCCACTGAACTCATATACGGGTTACCTCGAGTACTCGCTTATGATGAGCTTGAGCAAGAGCAACTGCGCCAAGATGACGCAACGCTCCTCGAGGAAGATCGTCTTCGGGCGGCTGTGAGAGCAGCACGCTACCAGCAAGCCTTGCGCCGCTACCATAGCCGCAAGGTTCATGCCTGAAGCTTTGAGGAAGGCGACCTTGTTCTTCAGCGCGTTCAATCGGCCAAAAATTCCAACAAGTTGATGCCAAAGTGGGAAGGCCCTTATCGGGTAATACGAGTCACCAGGCCCGGCGCAGTCCGCCTGGAGACCGAAGATGCCGTTCCGGTGAGTAACTCCTGGAACATTGAGCATCTTCGCAAGTTTTACCCGTGAGGCGCGGCTTGCCGGCCCCCCCGGCAAGCCACCTTTTGTACGAGCATTGCCGATGACGCATGTAACCCTTTGTACAAAGCCAGGCGCAGACCCTGAGCATAAGTAAATGAAGCGCTGGCGCCCTGAGTTATAGCATGCATGCTAGGTCGAGTCTCGTCCTTGGTTAGGTTGATAGTGCTTAGCGGCGACTAACCCCTAGCTTAGAGGTCGAGTGTGCGTCTCTTCGTCTTTCTTTTGTCTTCTTTGGTTCACAGGACACACGGATATTCGTGCCGAACCACTTGGGGAGGAAAAAAAGAGGAACATACCAGCATCTAGCCCCTGGCAGGCCAGTATTGTCGGGGGCTGCAAGAGCAAAGATTCACCCACGGCGAACCAGGGTTGCCGGGGGCTGCAGCTTCAGATAAGTTCTTCATCCCTTATAATGCATTCCATTATGGACTGAGCTATGTGAAACCTCGTTTTCCCCTAAGCTACCGCGCTCCCATAACTCTAGGCCCTAGGGCTCATTCCTGGGGCCAAGTTTGGTCATAGTCACGGCAGCGAAAGGATGAAACAAGGAGCCTGAACCCGCCTCATTCCTGCCTCCGCCAAAGGCCTGAGGAAGGTCGAGCGAAGTGGAGAGACGACAAGGCCTGCTGCCGGGCAAGGAAATGTTTATCTTAAAGATATCAAGGATTTATTCCTTGCCGTGGGTTTCACCCACAAACAAATGACCCGGCAAGCATCCCTTTTTCATTAAAAACATTCCACTCAGGTACAGCCCATAGGGAATGAAAAAAATGAATGATGGGATTACAAGTTTTAAATTCAACAAAGGACCGAAGGCTTACAAACTAAAAAGAGATAAGATGCCCGTAATCCCTTTCTTGTCCCTCTCCTCAGGAGGCAGGTCAAGGAGGCGAAAGGGACAAAAGGAGCGCCTAGGCGAGCTACAGGTGGCAGAAGACACCAAGAGAACATCTTGGTGGCCGTCCAAAGGCTGGATGGTGATGACAGCGCCGGAAGCAGAGCTCGAAGACGAGGCGGCAGGACGTCAGCACGTGTCGAAGGCGTCGGTGCCCACGTACTCCGACTTGACGGCCTTGCCGCCCGCCCTCTTCCTCTTCCGCAGCCTCCCAACGCCAGCCGCCCAAGGAGACGACCCCGAGAAGTTCAGGGAGTCGGTGACGCGGATGATGGGGTCGTCGATGCCGCATGGAGCGGCGCCCGACACCTAATCGGACCCGTCATCCTGCCGCCTGCTACCCTCGTCGTCGCTGCCGCTGTCCTCCTTGTCACTCCTGCCCGAGGAGGAGTCTTCACTATTAGAAGAGCTCTCCACGCAGCACCTTGGATGGGTCCCAAAGCACCCGAAAACCTTGACGGAGAGAAGGCCACCCTCCATCAGCTTAAAATGGAGAGTGAGCCCCTCCGTCAAGTGGTGGATATGAGAAAACGTCTTCCATCCCCGACGGAGATACATCACGTGAGGGGCGGGAAAGTCGACGTGGGCCCGCATGCCACTGATCCCGCAGCCCCTCATGTGCATCCACAACGACTCCGGCCGAACCAGCTCCATCTCCCGCGCAAATGGAGTCGGGAGACGAAGGCGACGGCGCGGCGGCCGGCGCAGCCTGACGAAGAACTCACAAGGGTCATCCCCAACGTGGCCCTCCATTGGAGGAGGAGCTGCTGGCGGAGGCGAGGCCGACGCACCACCCCGTCCTCCTCTTCCCCGAGCGCCCCGGCCTCGCCCACGGCCTCGCCCCCTCCCCCTTCCCCTCGCGGCTGGCTCTGCCACCGCAGGCGCAGGAGAAGGAGGGACGCGTTGTTGAGCAGCGACCCTTGCCGCCACCGTTGAAGGACCAGGATTCCCTCTCTCCATGACTGATGGAGGAAAGGGGCAGAAGCTGAAGGAAGAAGAAGATGGAAGACTGCAGGACGCCGTCCCCCCTCCCGCTCTTTATAAGGGAACGGGGTTGGGGCTTGGCCGCCCCGCTCGGCCAATCAAGACACGGAAGGCGCAGGGAGCCAGGGCCGACCCGCTGCCCCAACCAGCAACGGCCCGGTTTCCCGCCTCCACCGTTGCCACCCCAGGCGCATGGGAGACACGTGGCGGATGTGCAAAACCGAGGGGACGGGTGAGACGACCACTCCCCACCCCGTGATCGTGGGGAGTGGACGCCTTGAAGACCGTGCCTCAGTCCCATTCAGTAAATGGGCTGCGCCTCCACGCCTTCCTCCGTTTGTGGGGAAGGCGCGAACCGCCCCTTTACTACGATGTGACGCATGCCTGCGGGAACCAACCCCACACATGCCGCCCACGTCACACGCGCCTCCCCACGCCGCGCCACGCGCGGGGATCATGGGAAGCGCAGCGCGCGAGGGATCTTAACGCGGTAAAAACCGCCCTGCCTGCTCGCGCACCGTTTTTGGGCCTAGCCCAACAACGCATTGCGCTTATGTGTGGCCTAGGCCCGGGGGCTCCTGTCGGTGTACAAAAAGAGGAGTACACTTTTTGTACCCCTATAACTGTGCAGGGGCAGTCTGAGCCACGGGCACCACCACACCAAGCAAGGCAAGGGAGGTGAGCCAGGATAAGACCAAAGCTCAAGAGAACTAGAACGACGCCAAGGCCAAGACCACGAAGAGCAAAGGGAACGAAGCGGACTCCCCGGGCAAGATCCTTGCTGGGGGACAGTTCTAGCAGCCCCAGCAAGACCCTTGCTGCGGCAACTCGTCCCGCGCCTACGGAGCAAGTCACCCTTGAGTCCACTGCCCCCAAAGGGCAAGGATTCAGGAGACATCCCCGTGGCAGCATGCAGATCTTCGTGAAAACATTCAAGATCAGATACGCACTAAGGAGACGACAACCCTTGACAGGATCCCAACCGAGGAAGACCACAAGGCCCCCGGCAAGCGCCTTGCCGGGGATGACAGCAGGCGCCTCGGCAAGACCCTTGCCGGGTCCCCGGCAAGGCCCTTGCCGAGGACACTCACAGGGCCACCATCAGGCCCACGCCAACTAAACCTCCACCACCGCATGCATGCAGCTGACGACCCAACCAACTGGGCAGGCACCTGCGTGGCGACATGCAGATCTTCGTGAAGACCCACCATTGCGCCACCTCAGCTTCCTGCCTACCTATGTGGCATCGCAGGCATCGCTGGCCAGGGCGCGTGTCGACGCAAGAAGGAGCGGCGACGAACGAGACAGGTTTCTCCCCCGTCCCCGATAAAGCAAGGACACCTAAGCAAGACGCATTAAATGCGCCTTGTCATGTAATGCGAGGGATAACCTCGCATCACTGTACCCTTTCCACCTCCTGTGTGCCATTGTGACATCCCCTTTTTTCTATAAAAGGAGGCCCGAGGCGACCAGGAGGAGGATTCGGCTTTTTGGAGCTCCTCACGCCCCATAGCTAGCTCAAGAACACCGATATACAATCCACCAAAGCAGGAGTAGGGTTTTACGCATCCTTGCGGCCCGAACCTGGATAAACAAACTGTGGTCTACCTGTTAGATCCGCTCTTCCCACGACCCTGCGCCCCGCTAACTGTAGTTGGGATTCTTGTGATCCCATAGGTGTCATTCCGCACCGACATCATTGATTAAAGATGGTTATGTTTCCTAACCATAGACATGAGTTGTCATTTGATTAACGGGATCACATCATTAGGAGAATGATGTGATTGACTTGACCCATTCCGTTAGCATAGCACTTGATCGTTTAGTTTGTTGCTATTGCTTTCTTCATGACTTATACATGTTCCTATGACTATGAGATTATGCAACTCCCGTTTACCAGAGGAACATTTTGTGTGCTACCAAACGTCACAACGTAACTGGGTGATTATAAAGGTGCTCTACAGGTGTCTCCAAAGGTACCTTTTGGGTTGGCGTATTTCGAGATTAGGATTTGTCACTCCGGTTGTCGGAGAGGCATCTCTGGGCCCACTCGGTAATGCACATCACTATAAGCCTTGCAAGCATTGCAACTAATGAGTTAGTTGCAGGATGATGTATTATGGAATGAGTAAAGAGACTTTCCGGTAACGAGATTGAACTAGGTATTGAGATACCGACGATCGAATCTCGGGCAAGTAACATACCGATGACAAAGGGAACAACGTATGTTGTTATGCGGTCTGACCGATAAAGATCTTCATAGAATATGTGGGAGCCAGTATGAGCATCCAGGTTCCGCTATTGGTTATTGACCGGAGACGTGTCTCAGTCATGTCTACATAGTTCTTGAACCCGTAGGTCCGCACGCTTAAAGTTCGATGACGATTATATTATGAGTTTATGTGTTTTGATGCACCGAAGGAGTTCGGAGTCCCGGATGAGATCGGGGACATGACGAGGAGTCTCAAAATGGTCGAGACGTAAAGATCGATATATTGGACGATTATATTCGGACATCGGAAAGGTTCCGAGTGATTCGGGTATTTTCGGGAGTACCGGGGAGTTATGGGAATTCGTTGGGCCTTAATGGGCCATACGGGAAAGGAGAGAAAGGCCTCAAAGGGTGGCCGCACCCCTCCCCATGGGCTGGTCCGAATTGGACTAGGGAGGGGGGCGCCCCCTTCCTTCCTTCTCCTTTTCCCTTCCCTTTCCTTCCCTCCTACTCCTACTACTTGGAAGGGCTCCTAGTTCTTTTAGGAAAGGGGGAATCCTACTCCCGGTGGGAGTAGGACTCCCCTAGGCCGCGCCATAGAGAGGGCCGGCCCTTCCCCTCCTCCACTCCTTTATATACGGGGGCAGGGGGCACCCCAAAGACACAACAATTGATCTCTTGATCTCTTAGCCGTGTGCGATGCCCCCCTCCACCATAATCCACCTCGACCATATTGTAGCGGTGCTTAGGCGAAGCCCTGCGTCGGTAGAATGTCATCATCGTCACCACGCCGTCATGCTGACGAAACTCTCCCTCAACACTCGGCTGGATCGGAGTTCGAGGGACGTCATCAAGTTGAACGTGTGCAGAACTTGGAGGTGTCGTGCGTTCGGTATACTTGATCGGTCGGATCGTGAAGACGTACGACTACATCAACCGCGTTGTGCTAACGCTTCCGCTTTCAGTCTACGAGGGTACGTGGACAACACTCTCCCCTCTCGTTGCTATGCATCACCATGATCTTGCGTGTGCGTAGGAATTTTTTTGAAATTACTACGTTCCCCAACAAGGTGGTGCAAAGGAACCGATGTGTACGTGTTGATTCCACCCTAACCTTTCCAAAGCGGACCCCCTCTTAATAGTACGGCTTTCCTACGACTCAAATCCACCGAAAATAAAATAAAGAAACGCTGTCTTCGATAGGCTCCGAGGGGAACCGAATCGTCTTGTGCCTAGACATGAGATATTTGAAATGCTCAATGCACACGATTAGTCCGCAAATGCATTGTCATCAATCACCAAAACCACTTAGGGAGAAATATGCCCTTATAACCGGGTTCATTCACTTGTTGGGCTCGCTTCAGTGCTTGTAATCGTCGCTAGGTGGTCTACCGATCTGGATGTAATTTTTATTATTTCTGGTATTCGTTTTACTATCATGATTGATGATGAATAGATTGGAAGTTTTTCCGCACAAAAGAAGTCATGGGTGCGGGACTCTGTCATATCGCACTCCTCCACAGCAGCCCGCCGAGTTTTGGCTTCGATATTGGCGACATACACTACAAAAAAAGACACATCCGTGACATTTTGGGCTGAACAATTTTTTTTCTGTCATACTTATGACACTTCTATGACGATAATTGTGACAAAACCTGGTATCATCATAGATGTGGTGGGGTCCTACTTCTATGACAAAAATCATGACAGAAAATGGGCTTTTCATCCTAGGTGGGCCGGAGACGCAGCTGCATGACATTCTTTGGGCCGTCCATGACGAAAAAAACCGTGGTAGAAGTGAGGGCGAGAAAAATATCAGCGAGTTCCCGGTTACGGTGGGTGGTCGGGGGCCGAGCGATGCGCATTTCTCTCATACGTACGCACGTGTGTGCGAGGCGTTGCTCTCTAACTGAACCCAAGCGAGGCATTGGCCTCTAACTGAACCCGAGCGATTGCACTGCAGGCTACGCATTACTGAAACGAGCGATCGATCGATCCCTTGCTGTTAACTGAACTCGAGTGATTCCTTCGCTACTGCTGCTAACTGAAGCCGATCGAACACTACTGCCTCTTCCCTTGATGAACAGTGAGTGTTATTGGGGGTTTGGATGAATAGTTCCCGGTGGGGGTTGGATGAACAAGACCCCGTGGTAGTAGAGGCCATTGCCGCTGGATGAACAGTACCCCGATCGATTGAGCCGGTGGATGAACATGACCTCGTGGAGGGTTGGATGAATAGTAGCCGGTGGAGGGCTGGTTGAACAGTAGCCGGTGGAGGGCTGGATGAACAGTAGCCCGTGGAGGGGTGGTTGAACAGGACCCCGTAGAGAGGGCTGGTTGAACAGTAGCCGGTGGAGGAGCGCGCAGTGGAGGCTGGATGAACATGAGCCCGTGGATGAACAATCATAGGTGGAGGCTGGAGGAGGTCGATGGTGGATGAACAATAGCCCGTGGAGGCAGTCGACGGTGGAGATGAACAGTATCCCGTGGAGTCCCGTTTTGCGGTACACCACACCCCTCCCGATGAACAGGACCCCCGTTTCGACCGTAGCGCTCCAACACAAGTCTGTTTCCTCCGTTTGGTGGTACGCCACACCCCTCCTGATCAACAGGACCCCGTTTCCACCGTAGGAGGTCCGTTTCCTCCATTTTGAGGTACGCCAGACCTCTCCCAATGAACAGGATCCCATTTCGACCGTGGCCGGTCGAACACAAGGCCGTTTCCCCCATTCTGCGGTACACCAGGCCTCGTTTCCATCGGCTGTTTCGTCCAAGCCGGTTGGCTCCCGATGAACACGACTATGAATTCCGTTCCGACCCAGTCGGTTGCCTCCCCATGATCACGACGACGGTGCAGCTTCTCCGTTCTGACCCAGCCATGTACACGAGCCCAGGCTATACATATGCGCGAGTAGGCGTTCGAGACCCCCCTGTATGTATGTACATGGCCGTATTTACTTTCTTGTACCCTTGCCGCTATACGTACGTGTACATGCTACGTGCGCGCCTCTACAATGACACGTTCCCTTCCTTACATGGACACGGTTCATCGCTGCAGCCTGCAGACAGACCGATCATATATACATACATATTCGCGACCAGAATGACAACGCTACGTATGCTTCGACCAGGTGGGTCCCGACTGTCAGGCACTTCCTTGCATGCGAAGATGTAGCTGGTGGGTCCCAGCAGTCAGGGGGGAAATGTTTTTTTCGTGAAATACGGTGGCCCGTCCGGTGGGTCCCTACTGTCAGGTGGAGGAATCATTATTTTCCGCGTAATAAGGGGACACTTCCTTGCTGCGGTCGTGGACCCAGCTGTCAGCCTCTCCATGTATAGTACTCTTCCGATGGAAGTCGTTCGTTGACCACATTGAACATGCCGCGCCGAGAGCACCAAGGCGGTGGACGACGGTGAGGCCTAGGAAGGGGACGATGCAGAGCCGGGGAAGACGCGACAGTGGATGCCCACGCGGAGGGGAGTACGTGGGTTGACTGCTTCGGCTATGGTGTGAGGCTGCCGTTGTTGGAGAATAATAGGAGGTGTGGGTGAGTATAGAGGGATGGCATGGCCAGCGGTGGCAGCACAGCCAGACACGGGAGGCAGGAGCAGGCGGCACGGCCGACGCTTGCTTGGGCGGCTGGAGCAAGAAGACCAGAGGTTGAAGAAGCACTACCGCCGTTGGATGGACATCGTACGGTCACTGGAGCTAGAATCGTTCATATTGAGAGTTGACAAAGCCCTCCGTCCCCATCATCTTAGGAGGCCCACAAGTCAGCCTCCCACTATGGTGGGTCCCAGCTAGTAGGGGGAGTATTCATTTTTGTGTGCATAATAACGAGGCACTTCCTTGCGTGCAAAGATATAGCTGGTGAGTCCGACCTGTCAGCCAGGAAGCGTTTTTTTCACGAAATACAGAGGCCATTCCGGTGGGTCCCAGCTGTCAGGTGGAGGAATCATTATTTTGCGCGCAATAAGGAGACATTTCCTTGCATGCGGCCATGGACCCAGCTGTCATCATCTCCACGTACAGTCCGCTTCCCATGCATGTCGTTCATTTACCATGTTGACCACGCTGCGCCGACAGCACCAAGGCGGTGGAGGACGGCGAGGCCTAGGAAGGGAATGACATGTAGCCAGGGAAAACTTGGCAGTTGTTTCCCACGTGGAGGGGAGTGCAAGGGTTTACTGGTCGTCTGCCGTCGCTGGAGAATAACAGCAAGTGTGGGTGAGTAGAGGGATGACTAGGCCGGCGATGGAAGAACTATGGGGCGGTGAGGCCTGCGCGGCAGCATAGCCGGCCGCGGGATGAGGGAGCAGGCAGTCCCCCCGGCGCTTGTTTGAGCGGCTGGAGCAGGAAGAGCAGAGATTGAAGAAGCACGATAGTTGTTGGATGGACATCCAACAGTCACTGCTCTTGTGTGTTGACTAAGTTGACATGGCGTTGCGTGTGCATCAACCTTATTTTTTAGGAAAGCATACGCGTCAACCTGTAGTAGGTGCGCAAGTCAGCCTCAAATCTGTGGAAAACAGCATACATCCCATCTGCCATTATTTCTAATAATTTACTGCCCATTTGCCAATTCATAAGAATTTTTTTGGAGCCCACCTTCTTTTTGTTAGCATTACACCCCATATTGTGGCCATGGTTAAAAATTATACGAAATTTTGCATATTTCGGTGCGGTCAACTGTTTTTAATCCCGAAATATCGAGTTACATTCAAACTATTTTGAAAAATAATTTATATAAATATAAAATCCAAATAATTGTCCACACATAAAAATCAATGAAATTTAAAATATTTTAATTAAAAATAAATTGAAACTAATTCCCAGTTTGATGTGTTTTAAAAATGTACAACCCATTTCTGGGCAAACCGAATGAAACTCTCCTTGTCTTGAAAGATTTGCGGCTCAGCAGGGCTGATAAAGCAAGTAGGCCTCGTTTGGGTATTTCTTAAAAAAATAGAATTGGGCTAGCCATTTTCAGCAAGAAAAAAACACAACTGGGCTCATGATGTGGTAACATAAATAAAACCCTCGCTAGATGGGCCACAGCCCGCGTACAGCCCCGTTGTTACCCTGATCCGTCGCTAAAACTAATATAAATAACAACTACTTGTTCCTCAAAAAAAGTAAATAACAACTGCGCGACCTACTGGGTCCTTGGTGTTAGCCGCTCGTTGTGTAATTCTCTCGTTTATTGACTATGTTGGGGCTTATAATAACGAGGCACTGGACGGAACGAACAGGAGCCATGGAAGATGCGCCGGTCCAGGCGCAAGCAGAGGGGAGTACGAGGGTTGACTGGTTCGGGTGCGGGTGCGGGTGCGTGTTGGGGCTGACGTTGCCGGAGAATAACATGACATGTGGAGGAATAGAGGGAGGGATTGGCCAACGTTGGAGGGTACGGTAGGGCGGTGGAGGCACAACCAGCCATGGGAGGTGGGAGTAGGCGGAGCCGACGGGGTGGTTTGGTTTGGGCGGCTGGAGGAAGAAGACTATAGATAGAAGATACATGACAGATGTTGGATGTCAATCCAACGGCTGGTAGGCAGAATAGTTTGTTGACTAGCTAGTAAGTCGACACCACCTTGGATATGCTATTTCCTGGTGGGTCCCAAATGTCAGAATCCAAATCTGTCACGGTCATGCAGCCTTTACAGCCCATTTGGTGTGCTAGTTCAAAATAAGTTTGTGGGTGCTGGTGGGGGCTAATCACTTGGCTTCTATAATGCACAGTGAGCTCATGCAGCCAGAGAAAGTGATGTTATTTCCCTTGGTTGGTATTTGTTACAATATTTCACTCTAAATTAAACGAATGGCAAGCCATTTACCTTGTTTCAAAGAAAATATGATAGTCACAGCCGGGTTGAAAAGGGCAAGAACATCTAACTCCAGTTTACAAACTGTACAAAAGCATGAGGGTTAATTGTTCATCAGGTTTAGACAAAACCAAGGTTGAAAAGGGCAACAACATCTAACTCCAACACAATTTTCGGCAGTCACAGTCAAATGGATCGGCCAGGTCCATAGAATGAACATCCTGGGTCGTAAAATTTACTGGATTGTGACCACAATATGTTGTAAATAGAAGCCCATCACATTCGGAAGCTCTTTTGCCCACCTGAAACTCCATTTTCCTCGAGGGCGTCACGTCGCGCTCATGAATTTGAGCAGAGTAACGAATGACGAGCCTAGTTGTAGTGCGCGTGAAGAAGGGGAGCTGGGGTTTTTCTGTAGTAGTGAGGAAGAAGGGGAGCTGGGGTTTTCTGTAGGAGTGAGGTGAGGAATTTGGGGGTACGAGTGGAGCGAGCTGACGTGAGGTGGGCGGGAGTGAGGACAAAGAAGAGCACCCAGGTTTTTGGGGGGGGGGGCGGTGTGCTGGGTGTGGGTAGCGTCTCTCATTAAGTAAATATATGGGCTTTTGAATTGATTTTATTATTTACTAGGGTGGATGGGCTGTTTTTTCTTAGGCCCAGAGAAACAATTACTACTAGTATAGTGGAGACACTCTATAGCTACCAGAAAAACAATTACTACTAGTACAGTGGATACACTGCCGCTTCTGGCTCCTCCTAGGTCATCGAAATGTCTCCCTCTACTGAATGCCGTTTTACTTTTGTTCACCGACATGCGGGCCACGCCGCACGCGGGCCCAAATGCCATCCACCAAATTATAAGGTAGTATGCAGGCGGAGAGTCACCCCGGTCGTAGCGCGGTAGTAACGAGCCTTCGTATCAAAAAACCCCACCTCCTCGCAGTCTAAGTTTGACGGACGAAGCAACCCATTTCACTCTTCGCCGAATCCTCTTCTCCCTCACCGTCTTTAAGAAAGCCAACACTCGCATGTGCCACTGTTCTTCTCTCCCAACAAAGGGAAGGTAAGCGGATCCATGATATTGGTATATTTTTGTTCACGCAAAAAAGAACTTTTGCAAAGCAGTAACAGATCCTCACTCTCTTTTTTGTTTCATTGTCATTGCGATTATGTTTTCCTTTCAGTGGTCTCCTAGTATTCATCGGTTTCATGATGGACCAAGGAGAACCAGGCAAAGATCTGCCGATATTGGAGCAGACGCGGGAGGCTGATCCCCACGAGATAGATAGCTCCAAGAAGATGGAGGCAGCCACCGAGCAGACCCAAGATACGCTCACGGCCACTACTGAGATGGTAAACGCCCTGTTTGAGGTTA
>NC_041392.1:194911767-194930159 GCF_002162155.2 Triticum dicoccoides
AAGGTGATTTTCTTCTTTGCCGATCTCGATTGTGGTTTTTCATCTAAGTATGTGGTGATGAATAATGCAAAATTTTATTAGCTTTGATGCCATGCTATACATAGTGGTTTAAATAACTTGTGTTTCTTATACTGGAAAGTAATTCAGAATTTGTTTCTGTTTCAATTAGAGCCCTGATGCAGACAAGGATTTTGTGGTTGTACATGTCACTCGCTATGAGGCGGATGACCTGAATATACGCACTGAAAAAACAGAGTTCTTAGGTTGTTGGATCCTGGAAGCCATTTGCGCTTATACCGATGTCAAGTTGTATTCCAACCTCACTGTTGTCTGGCGTGTTGTCCAGGGTGTACTGAAGCACAAGAAGTACAAAGCTTCTCCTTCGTTTGTGAGGCACACTGTTCTTGTCAAGCTTATGCAGGAAGATGATGTGGCATGCCTCCACAAACAAGTTTATGAGTGGCAAGGCCACAAGGTTATCTTCATGAAGGTTCACAGGATTGAGCTGCTGCCGGACGTCCTCGATGATGTTCATGGCAAAGTCCGTCTTGTGTCCAGCCCAAATTAGATCGATGCATGAAATAGTTGCCCCAGCTAGTGTTTAATACTAGTTTGGATTGTGTCTACTTATCCAAACCTTGCCTATTATCGAGCCTTCTGGGGCTAGTACTCTATTTGAATCCGTCTATGGGAACTGCTGCTACTTTTGTGTGCCCGTGAATCATGTGAGAACCATCGTAATTGTTGCCGAAACAGATTCGTCCTCACTAGTTTTTTCATGAATATGGCATGGTAAGACATAAGTTGTCACGGTTTATCATACGAGAAGTGTGTGTTTGATGAAATAGAGTAGCTTCAACACTAGGCTATCGACCAGCTAACAATCAATAATCTGCTATCTGACATATAAGCAACTACGTATCTTGTTACAGTGGTTCATGCAGTTAACTGATGCCACAATGTAAATTCCAAACGTTCACATGCTAGTCGAGCGTTCAGGTGGAACACTCACATTAAACTCGGCTTCATAAAAAACTTGAAATGCATAAGTTAAGCAATTTTATACATCTCAATGATTCATAGAACATAACAAACATATACTAGTTCACAGCAAAAGACAAAGTTGTGAGAAGGTTTACAAATCAGGAAAAAACAAGCAAGGCTTCTCTGAGCAAAGGGCCTCCTGACAGGCTTAAATTTCCTGGAGTTCACTCTTGTTTTTTCTTGTTGCCACCATCCAGGGTTAGGTTCTCTCATTCCAGAATAACTATTTATAATTGTGTTCTCAGTTGGAATGCTGAACTGGACCATGTAGTGTACTGACTAGCTGAAATTCTTGTGCATTCCACTAAATTTAAGCACCGCTATTTGCAGAGATAAGCAGACCACAATGCCTCTTGTCCGTGCACCTGTCCCAAAAACCTCTGTGCAGACATGCCAGCTAGTCCTCAGTCCATGAATCAACTCGTAGAAAGTGCATTCCGGACTAGGATGCAGTTGTTTTCGCTCGTCCCTGCACTGCAATCAAGAAGTAAAACGTATGAATCAACTTCTTTTAGATTGCGTTGGTCATTCTACCTAGTTACTACCAATGTAGGAATACCTGGAACACTAGTGGTTAGAGGATGACGGCTAGGAATATCCATCTCATTTTGTGCAGCTGTACTAAAACTGAGGTGTGTACTTTTGATTGCGCAGATAGAAATGATATGGAGACAGACATCTCTGTTTGCGCAAATACGAAATACGGTTATTTAAACAATGACAGATATTTGCAGTGGCGAATGATTAACATCAGCATATATTGTGTTATAACTGGCACTAGACTGGCAGAATGAAAGTGCCCTTAAGTAAGTAGCATCACATCACATCAACACTGCCACTAGATTAACATGTAGAACAATAGCATTAGTATTACTATCATGAGAGTAGCACATGGTTAGTAAATGTGCAATCAAAATTGTGCAGTTCCACTAGGATGAAGCAATGTTAGCGGTGTGAGATTTAAATGTAACTGCAAAAACACAATTCATGAGAAATAAAGCAAGACGAAAGCACTTCATAAAATGGTGGTGGCATTGCTTCAATTTATCGACGGCACTAGACCATTACTTATAGTGACATTAGGTGGCACTGCTTAATGCTTCATGTGATTTTACATTAATGGTAGCGATATGGGCGTAGGGACAGCAGGGGCATAAAGTGGCGAGGCAGATGTGGTTGCCGAGAGCGGCAAACACTCAGGCAACATGTCTGCATTTGTCCCATTTTTTATCTCCTCGGTGACATTTTCCTATGTGAGCACAGGAAATCTAGACCTCCTCACTCTCATTTGCGTTGTCCCCCAACACCCCTCACTTTCTTTCCTTTTTCAACCAAGAGACAGGTCCACTTCCCCCCACCCTTCGCCATCCACCATGCTTTCTTCGCCTTTTCAACCAATAGAACGGTTGGGTAGCCAGTATCTACTACTTCCCCCCGTTTCCTCTTAGAACCAAGTCCTAGATTCATGCTACAGCTTTCCCACTTTCTTCCCTGTTTGAACCAACTCTTAGATTCGACTGTATGAACTACCTTTACGTCTAATAATGGCAAAAGTCTAGGTGGCTTTGGAATAGCCGACGGAAGTAGAAAAAGATCCACATGCAGCCACGTGGGGAGCTGGGGCAGTAGAGAAAGGCATGTTTCGAAGGAATATATACCTTAGGGTCGTCAGCATGTGGCAAAGACAGCATCGGGAGGCTGCATCTTGGCCACAATACCGTAGGTAGGCTGGAAAAAAACTCGAAGCTCGTGAGTTAAATGAGTAGCTCGTGACTCAGCTCGAATCGACTCGAACTCGAAGAATAATGAGTCGAGCCGAGCTTTAGTTTAAGATCATTTATAGACCAAGTTAAACGAGCCAATCTGACGAGTACTCATGTAACTCGTTAGGTTCGGTACAAGAGATCAGCTAAGCACCCTGCATCCCAGACGCACAACACAAGGCTCAGTCGCCCAAGGCACCTTACAAATATGATAAAAATGATTAGTTGCGAATGTAAAATGTACATATTAAACATGTACAATGTTCACAAACAATGTTCGTTTTTATCATATTTGTAAGGTTTTATGTTCATATCCTTAACGGGCTTAACAAGCTACACAAGCTAGCTCGCGAGTTATACGAGTCGAGCCAATCTTGAATTTGAGCTCGTTATAGTAACGAGTCGAGTCGAGCTAGCTCATTAACGAAACGAGCTTTAGCAAGTCGAGCCGAGCTGACTCGACTCGGCTCGAATTCCAGCCCTAACCGTAGGGAGGAAGAAGGGGTCGGAGGCCTTCCCGAGCCGGCGCTCTCTCGGAGAGAACGACACGGCCGCCGATCGGGACGCATGGGCAGCAGTTGGTCTCGTCCCTCGCCGCTGACGATAGTGTGAACGATGCACCTACAGTCCTGCCACGGTCGAGGTGGTCTGGCCGGATTTCTGACCAGCCGTGAGCAAAGAGAGAGTGTGGCCACCTATGTCTTGCTTAGATCTAGTGCGTGCACCTATGTCTTGCTTACATATAGTGGAGTGATTTTGTTGTACCGGCTTAAAAAAATGCGCTCCTACGTGTACCCGCGAGTGGGTGTGAGAGAACTAGTGCGTGCGTGCACCGCTTCTCTTCGTGAGAGTACAATATACTATGCCCAAAGAACGTTCGCCACAAGAGTAATAGTATAAGTGTGTGACGTGTGAGCTCAAATAAAAGGTGCGTGGCGTCTTTTGTTTTTTAGAAATTCTGAGGGTAGGGTGTGAAGAGCACATATGTGTGTGACGTCTATCTGTAGATAGACGGTGGCTGCGAGAGGACTCGGGAGAGTCGTGACTCATGAGGGTGCGTGTGCGCGTGAGAGAGAGGGGGCACGTATCAATGCAATGCATGTGTCCGTAAATCATTATCCGACAAATGTTCGGCACAAGCCATTTCCTGGCGAACGCCGTAAGAATCATTAGATCGGCATCCAACAGTGTTAGTTTTTCCATGTCATTTAACAGAGAAGTCACTCCTCCTACACACAAATCTTCCACGTGAGTGTTAGAAACTACCGTATGCTCCTCCTTTCATTCCAAAATGCAGTGCATATAGCTTTATTGAAAATTCAAACCTCGCAAACTTTTACCGAGTTTTCGTGTACCAAAATGCACATATAGAATACCCAGTATATATCATTTCATTCATCTTCGAGAGGTAACTATAAATATGTGGGAGGATTCTACAAAGAAAGACCGTCATATCACCTGCAGCAATTTCAACCATCCTTTGGTGTGGAGGAATATCATAGGAACTCTATATGATATGATTTTTGTATGATTTTTTCCTTCAGAGCCAATTGGTTCATAGGAATAGATTCATATACTCCACATTTCAAAGGAAATAAACATGATATCATTTTTATAGCTTTAGAGCCACTTGGTTCATA
The DNA here is from genome assembly GCF_002162155.2 of Triticum dicoccoides. Classification (NCBI taxonomy): domain Eukaryota; kingdom Viridiplantae; phylum Streptophyta; class Magnoliopsida; order Poales; family Poaceae; genus Triticum; species Triticum dicoccoides. Next base: position 194,916,215 of record NC_041392.1, read on the forward strand.
TGAATGGATTCATATACTCCCATAATTTCAAGGGAAAATAAACATTAGCGTATATTTAATAGAAAAGTTCCTATGATGTGAACCAAATGACATATCTTTTCTAATCCCTCCTCATAGGAATTGAGATACATGTCATCTCTAGGTTCAATAGAAAAGTTCCTATGATGAACCAAATGACATCTCTTTTCCAATCCCTACTCATGGGAATTGAGATACATGTCATCTATTTCCCTACAACTTCCCTGCATACATCTTCTATTCCTAAATAGCTAGTACAACCCACTAGTAGTTTTTTCCTAGACATGCAACTATGACACAAGAACACGTCATGCATGCAAGTCATCAATCACATTGTTTTTTCTACTCTATGCATGAAAGCACCACATCATCAATTCATGCATGTTACTCATAAGTTATTTCTTGCATTAAATTTTGCGTTGACAATGTATGTGCTGGTCACGTGCACACATATGTAGTTCACATTCACATTTTTGTTAGAAATGCCATTCTTTTAACTGCAATTCATTTTTTCTCTTTGTACTCCCTCCGTCTAGGTGTGTAAGTCATCTTTCGAAAACCAAATAATCCCAAAACACTTTGGCACAGTACATTAACTCCCTCCTCGTTTCTTGTTTCGTGACATATCAACCAATAAGAGATGTGGGCCGTGCATGCTTTCCCAAAACACAAGCACTTCTACTTTGTTCTAGAATCTTCCGTATCATAATTGCCCAATTTTTTTCTAAATGAATTGCCGTTATTTGTTTTTTACTTTATGCTTTACAATGCACAATCCCATGAATCTTAACCTTTTTATAAAACTAACTGATTTTGAATGAGATTAACTATAAGAACTAGACGAACATCTACATGATGCATATATGACTCAAAGCTTTACATGCTATAGTGTGTATTTATTCATAATTTGGTTTCCAAATCTCATGTGTTCAATGCATGTGTACCTTACTAGTTTTGAGTAGAGTAGCAAATTTCACGCGACTGCGGGTATATCAAAATGCAGTGCCCATGCATCATTGCCTTTCGGTCGAACCTACATCCACACTTTTTTGTACATATATCTCCACTGGTCCCCGAATCCAGAATGCTGCCTCGTTCCCGTAAAACCAAGTGGCCCACAGATATTAAGGCGTCGACTCGAACTCAATCCCTCTCCTGTTTACTACGATGTGGCCCCACACGCCGTAGTATTCCTACAAACCCTACCGCCGCACGCATCATCGGTTTTCTTCAAGAGGACGAGGGCGAAGCGGATTTGTAGTGGAGGCACTTTAGAAAAATGGATTTGTAGTGGAGGCCCCTACCCTAGGGTGCCCTAGGTAGCTGTCGCACGCATCATTGATTTTTTCTTCTCTTTATGCTCTTGTGCCCTAGAGTGAAATGATGTTTTCTTCGTCCGTCATTCTTAATGCGGGAAAGGTGGGGCTTTGTGATTTGACCCCTCATCGCTCATTTACTACTACTGCGGCACTACGACCGGGGTGCCTCCAAGTCCAACCGCTGCTCCAAACTATAATTTGGTGCATCGCACATGGAACAAGACGGTGGATGAGCCACATGTCAGCCAAAGGGGTCCTGTTAAGTGTGTCACCATTTCGTGTGCGGACTGACCCTGCTTGAGTTGCTACGCCAACACGACAGGAGCAGCCTACCACTTGGTTTTGCTCCTTGGTGAATCCCGACTATATTGATCTAAAAAGATACATACTGTACTACCCTCTCCGTCTCGGTTTATAGGGCGCGCACGTAGTTCTCGGTCATCCATTTGACTAACTAAATATGAGTTACTATGTCAAAAAAAGTATATCATTCGATTCTTAAGCGGATGTAGTTTCTAAACATATATTGTTCATCACATATATAGCCAGTTAAATTCTCAACATAGAACGACATGCATGCCCTGTAAATCGATACGGAGGAAGTAGTAAAAATGAGGTGATTTTACCGAGAAATGGGCGGGGGAGCATGGCCTGTCATGCGGTCCCACGTGTCATGATGTACCAAGGCGATGCACGTATCCCTCTTGAGGCAGAACAATGGCAGAAGCAATACTACATGGTTTTCTTGAAGGAGATGATGGCGAAGCGAAGTGTGAAATAATGGTTGCTTCGTCCGTCTGGGAAGGTGCGGCATTGCGATTTGATGTCTCATTGCTCATTATTACTACTGGGGCGGTACGACTGGGGTGCGTCCCCCTGCTGTTCTGCACTGTTATTTGGTGCATGACACATCGACCCGGTTACTATATGTTCCACATGTCAGCGAGAGGAAGTACATAATTCATGAAAGCGAGCGTCGACAGAGGAGTACAAGACATGGCTTGGTTTTTGCTGCTTCGCGCGATCCATCGATACAAACCTGGACTAAAAAAGGCGAGGGTGGGTCTTTTCACGGGTGGCAGGCAGGGGAGTTTGGCATAGTCTGTTCGAGGCAACGAGGCAGGAAGGGAAACAAGCAAATAAAGGTTGAGCGACTTAGTTTTGGGAAAATCTGATTTTACGGAGTACGTACCAACTATGGAGGTGGTATACTACTTACTACTCCGTCCTTTCTGGTTTATAGGGCTCGTCTAAAAAAATCGTTTTTCCATTTTATAAGTCTCAATTCTACTACTAGTAGTAGTACCATCACATGTTGGATTTCAAGGTGCGTTAAATCACCCGATGCAAGCATTGTTAAGAGAAAACTCACCAATGCATGTAGAAGTTCATGGAAATTTAGCGGTCATGCATGCATTCGTTCTAATTAATGCCTCGGTAAATGTAACTTCTTAAGAAAAACGAGCATATATTACTTGTGCAAACTACGAAATTAATTCCACCACTCACCATCTACCTTGGTTGGAGAGATTTTGAAATTGAGCCATAAACTGGAAAGGAGGGAGTAGTAACATTGCCTAGGGTAGCTTGCTGCACCACGGACTCCAAGGAAATTGTTGTAGTAGCACTAATCCTATATTCTACTCCATAGAAATTGAGCCATAAACTGGAAAGGAGGGAGTACTACTAAAAGACATATATTCCAAACAATATGATAATCTCTCTAACCAAGGTAGGGACGAGGAGTAAATGGAGGGAGTAGTAAAATTTTCTCCTCGTCCTGCGAGCCACCGCGCGCGTGGGAAAGGGAGCGAGTGTAAGGCGTAGTACTACTACCTCCGTCCTGGTTTAGGCCTCCTTTGGTTTGTAGGAATCCCATAGGATTTCTATAGGATAGGATTTGCATAGGAAAATTTCCTTTGAAGCCCTTTGGTTTGTAGGAATGGATTTCCTATTCCTATGTAGGATAGGAATCAATCCTTCACATTTTGAAGGAAAAAACATTAGCTAAGACTCAATGGAAAAATTCCTATCCTATGCATGAAATGACATCTCTTTCTCTATAGGAATTGAGATACATGTCATCTCACTTCCTATGATTTTTCTATTCCTATAACATTTCTATCCTGTGAACCAAAGGAGGCCTTATAGGTCACCTTTGTAGTTCATGCCAAATTTTGACCAAATATTTAGCTAAAAAATGTTAATGCATGTCAACAAAAATTATATCATTGGATTCATATTTCAACATAGTTTTCAATGATATAATTTTTGGTAACATACATGAACATTTTGTTAGTTCAATCTATAGTCAAAATTTGACACAATATACAATGGGGACCAATAAACCAGGATGGAGGTAGTTTCTAGTAAGCAAGCTTCACCTTGTCCTGCGAGCCACCGCGCCCGTGGGTGGGGGAGACGGCGTAGTAAGCAAGCTTCTCCTTGTTCTACGAGTTGACGGGACACATCAAAAGTAATACGTACATAGCATCTCAATTGTATAGAACCTTGCCTCTAAGGTAGGCCCCACATGACGCGTCAAGTCGCAATTTGTTTGTTCACCCGTGGTAGATGATCCTCCATCAAGTGGAAACCCAGTACACGTGTCAAATTACCAAGTGGGTTGCCTTTCCGTACAGAAATGAGCTCCACCGTGTACCCGCGCGGGTGTGGTTGGGAAAGAGACGGGAGTACGTGCATCGTGCGTGCACCTCTTCTCTTTGTGCATGTCCCCCACCCGCATATTACGCCATCCAACCGTAGCTGCACACATTCTGACAGCAACTCAACCAACTGGACAAAATTCATGCAAACACGGCGATATTTCTCATAAACAATGACGGAATTCATATAAAATACCAGATTTTCATACAAACATGACATATTTCATTACATTCAAATCAACTAAGCGGTGCTAGTTCTGGACAGCACAGGTATATAATACCTGGCCTTAATGGTCGCCCGCTGATCCATTTGTGTTCCTCATGTCTGGCAGCACGATCACCGGACTACCGGGAGCCCCGGAGGCATATGCTTCAGCGCAAAGGATGGCTCGCTTCCCTGCTGCCCAACTGATATGGTTGGCTGATGCCCAAGATGATGGTGGAAGGGGGCTTCTCCGCTTCCATGGAGCCCATGCGGGGTCGACGAAGGTCCTCGCAACAAAAGGGTCCGGTAAGACACCCGATGTGTATGCCGGCGTCGCCTCCGCGGTGGCCTTCATGGGACCCAAGCGGCAGTGGCCTCCCATGTTCTACTTCTCCTCGATGATGGTGGCGGATGCGGAGGCGTTGGCCACTGACTCGTCGCTCTCCGCACACCCGGCTTCTGTCTCTGCTTGCATCGCGCGGCCTCCGGCATGGGAGTCTCATCCACAGGAACGGGAGATGCGGTCGCAGACACGTGAGGCGCAGTACGAGGCGGCGGCGTGGGTGGCAGCGACGATGCCCGTGCGCCGCTCCTCATCGAGCTGGCCTGGAGCGGCGAGTTGCTGAACCATGCGCCGGCTTGGGGCAGCAACTGGCTCCATCGGGCGAGGGGTGGGAGGTGGATCAGTGAGCTGCATAGCTCGTATCCGGCGGGCTTGGCGGGCCGCCCAGCTGGCTTGGATGCGGGATAACTACTCTTTGTAAGCCATTGTAAGACTGGACAAAATGGTGAAGGAGGAGATAGGGGAGCGGCGGAGGGGTGCGATTCTTGGCCGGTGTTTGGCCTCGTTTAAATAGGAGATTAAATAGACGGCGGACGGGAGGAGCTCGTCCGGCATTGCGTTTAATGCCAGCCCAGTCATGAACGGACGTGTGTCCAAAGTGAGTTTCTCAGCTTCCACACGGGTTTCATGGAGGCATTTGAATGCGGCAAGGAGGCGTGTTCAGCTGGGCATGCATCGAGTGGCTCCCTCGACTCTGACGTACGACACCGCGCCGTTCTTCCACTAATGTGTGGGCTCTTTGGGTACATAGCCTGCATGTCAGTGACCCAACGCAGGCAGCGCACATCAGAGGAACTTTTGGTGGGCCAGGGCGGTCAGAAGCGGGCATTTCATAAACCGATGATTGTTTATTGAGTGTGACGTCATCTATTTCATCTAGATAAGCCTACTATATAATGTAAGAGAATTTTAAAATTTTCATATATACGTTGATAGCCCATTATGATTCATAAAGACCGCTGCAAACATCAATGTTCTGCTTATCACAGATAAGATTGATTAAACATTGCAAAAAAGATAAGATTGATTAATACCCATAACAATCCATGTCCTTAACAAAGGGTTCATGCACGTATAGGTTGAGCGTGTGTCTTGCGGCGTGTGTGGTGTGCATGCAGGCGTGCGAGTGTCACGTGCGTGCATGTGTCCGTTTCAGCGTTGCATGCATGTGTACGTACGTGCGTGTTGTCGTGAGTGCATGTGTACGTGTCAGTGTTGCACGCCTGCATGTGTGTGTGTGTGTGTTTGTTATGTGTATGTGTCAGTGTTGCACGCCTGCATGCGTGCGTGTGTTCGTGCGAGTGTTGCGTGCATTCATGTGTACGTGCGGGGTGAGGCTACACGTCAGTCTACTGACTTTTTCATCTCTGGTCAGTAGATTTTCCAGCCGTTGGATACGAATTCAAGGGCCTGCAATTTATCTTCAACCTCCACCCCCTGAGCCGCCGCCGCCCGCGGCCGGCCCACGCAGCCACGCCGCCCCGCCCCGCCCACCCCAAAACCACTCCCCACCACCGGTCCGCCGCCGCCCCGGCCATCCCTCTAGGCCCCCCCGCGTCGAGCTTTTTCTCCGGCGATCCCCACGCCACTGCCCAATCACCGCGCCCCCACCGCCAGTGACTGCCAACAGAGGTCTCACGACTTCGAATCCCCACCGAACACTAATTTATTACCATTGATGTCCTTCATATACGCGCTGACGGGTGGGCCCTATGGTAATGTGCACTGCTGAATGTGGATCGTTTGACTGGTTAATTGATCGTGTCATCAACAAATTACGGAGTTGTATGGTGAGCCAGTGACCGTATGATCACCCTAAAATATATTTTATTAACACAGTACAAACTCAAACTACAATTTCTTTCTTTCATATACGCGCTGACAGGTGGGCCCCACGGTTACGCGCCCCGATGGTGCAACACTAGTTGCACAACGTGGAACGTTTGACTGGTCAATTGATTGTGTCATCAACAAAATACAGAGTTGTACAGGTGAGCCAGTGAGCATATAATCACGACAAGTATTTTTTAACACGGTACAGATGCAAGCGCTCATATATACGCGCAAGCACTCACCGCTATAAGCGCACACACGCAGACCCTACCCCTATGAGCACCTTCGAGAGAGTGAGCCAACATATGATCTTGAGATTTTATGAAGTCACCATAAGTGCCTCGTAGTCGAGTGGAACGTCTCCACACACTGAACGCACATCGCCAGAAAAATACTGAAATTAACCAAGGATAAATGCGCGCATCAGGACTTTAACCCTGGTGGGCTCGAGAAACCACTGTCCTCCTAACCATCCAACCACAAGTTGGTTAGCACCAAAAAATGTATGTGCTGGCCGTGATGAGCTTATTTTGAAGTTCATTGACCATATCGTGCTTTCGCTTCAAATACAATGATCATAAGTGTCGTCAACAAAATACGAAGCACGCATCAAATACAATGTCCGTCAGTGTCATCAGCAAAATACGGAGATGTATCGTGAACTAGATACCGTATGATCACCACGAGAATATATACGGTGACCGTAATGAGCATATTCTAAAGTCCACCGACCATATAGTGCCTTCGCTTGAAATACAGTGACCGTCACGCATGAATGTATCATGGGCATGCATACTTTCAGAGGGCCAAGAGATAGTTTGTGTGCGTACGTGAAAGTGATGCAGAAAGAGGGGGTGTCCGGTGGAGACAAGGAGAGAGATATGCCCTTCGTTTCTCTTTCCCATGACTAATATTTTAGGAGAAAATATAAACATTCACAATGCAGAACAAATATATTTGGATGCACCATGCAATTAACTTTCATGTATAACAATGTACTATTGTATATGCTTATTTTCTTAGTGGCCGATTGCGTGTGTGGTGTGGTGCGCACATCATTTCTAGTTGTGGTGGGTCAACATGAGGACGCATGGGTCGGTTCCATCCTGCGCCACATAGGTTGGACCGAGACGCATTATACGAAGACCCATGTGGAGGACTCGGCGTACAACACGAAGCTACCAGAGTCGTGGAGGACTCTATCCCCACTGGTGATAAGCCGACTATATATGATTTGTAACCCTAGGCCCCGAGTATGTTATAGAAGCCTAGGAGCTAGTTTGTCGATAGTATATATACACACAATGCCTGATATTCACGTGTACTTTGTACACACCCCTATCACTAATATATAGTACCAGGAGTAGGCTTTTTTCCTTAATTGCAAGGGTCTGAACTTGGGTAAAACTTTGCCTCATATTACCATCCAGCCTAACAGTCAGGGATATCCTACCGAATGATCTCATGGAATCATATCTGCTAATTACTAAGAGAGAGGTGTGTCTGGGGGGGGGGCAATGTGTGCGAGAGACGCCTAAAGATAATGTGCGTGTGGGAGACACATACGCACATATATGTGCGTATGGAGGGCTAGTAGAGACCGTGTGTGTGTGTATATGCATGTGAGAGAAATAGTGTTTTCCAACTGAGATTAGTGAAAAGAGTGGTACATAGTAGTCAGAAAGAGAGAGGTACAGAGAGAGTGCGTGCGTGAGACACCCCGACACCCCGGGAGAGATTGTGAGCATGTGTGAAAGAGAAATGCCAATGTATATAAAGTGTGTGCACTTATGCGTTAGATAGAGAGATATATAGCACGTTTGTGAGAACGGGCCAATGCATAGTGCATCTACGTGTAAAAAGGCAGTTGTATGCATTAAATTAAAATATAAATGGCATTATTATTTTTGGATGGGATCATGAATTTTGCAATTTGTGTATGAACGAAAATCGGTCTATCAGACACCCATACTCTATTGAATTCTAACATGTGCATGTGTTTATTTCATATTATCGATCCATAGAGTGAGAGTGGTTTGAAATACAGGCAATGCATTCCTTTTGCAATTCATATATAAACATTAATTAGTGCACTCCATGTTGTTAGTGTGAAGCACTTTATACATTTGTCACTTACATGGATACATTCCAAATTGCTAGCTATGAAATAGAATACATGTTGAATTCAACATAAAGGGGGTTTCGAAGATTCGAATTCATAGGAAGTACATTCATCTATTTGAACCCGAGATAATGGCATTTGTAAATTAGATCTAAAAGGGGGCATCAATCTTTGTTGTGCGTTTGAACATGCTATATATTCATACGCATGTCTCACTATTTTTTGCAATCAAGGAGATTATATCTGGAACCATGCATGAACTGAGGTAAGTTGCATATTTTTTAATATATACTCGTGTACAATGTATATTCAAATGTACCCCCTCCATTCCAAAATAATCACACTTTTAGGATTTTCAAGAGTAAAGATTTGTGAAGTTTGACAAATCTTGAAAGTTCAATTCAAGAGAACCGAAAACGTTAATGCTTCTGCTCCCAAATATTGAACGAAGCGCCAAATAAGCCTTTGGTCACCCGAAACCGCGCGAGACTAATGTTCGGTGGTAGGAAATTACTGTCCTGACTCTGGCACGTGTAGCCTATCAGCCTGATGTCCAAAGGTCTAAACCGGGGTAGGTTTGTAACTTCACCAAGACGCCAGTTTCAACCGCCTTCGAGAAGCATTCATACGCCGTGGGCGCCTAAACACCCATGCGCTCGGCCGAAATCTATCCCGCCCACCATTTGGGACACCTGAGATTACTGTCCTACCCACAAACCGCAATATGTCTGAAATTTTAGATGGGGGCAAAGTTTGTAACTTTCCCCAAATTTCAAACAAGCGCGTCCCAAACCAAAACATTGTTCACCCTTAGTTCCCCCTCCCTCCGTTTCCCCATTCATACTCCGTGGGCGCCAAAACGCCCTCTCCACCAGCCGCGAAACCCCAGCCTCCTCCGTCCTCCACCCCATCGTGCCCAATCCACCGCCGCCCTCCTCCGTCACGCTGTAGCCGGTACCCCGACGTCATCGTCCAATGCAACCGCAACCGCAACGCCCTAAGGACTTAGCAGATGAAGCCGAGGCAGAGCTGCCTCCACGACACCGACGTGCGCCGTACCAGAACCACTTCAATCACGCCGTCCTGCACCTCATGCTGCTCCATTGTCACAACGGTCTACCGCACTGGAGTTGTTCCCGCTACGCCGTGATTCGCCGCCTCGGATCTGGTTCCCCGCCACCGACAGACGGCCACCGCACCACACTCAACAACTTGACCATGGGTTCATCCAAGGTTCCACCGTCCTCCACAACTTCTCGTTTCCAGCGAACCACAAGAAGAACATTGGAAAAACAGAAGGAGGACACATCACTGCCAGCAGAAAGAGGTACCCCTCTTCCCTTATTCGTGCAAATCTTATGTCTCTACTCACACCGTATTCATCCCATGAAAGAAACTAGTTGAGCACTTCGTACTGCATATTCTTCGTGATACTAAATGCACATGGTTTCCTCCCATTTACTATTTCACCTTTGCTAGAGGTCAGTAGCCCGCCTGGATTTCAATTCAGGGTCAGTCGAATCACAATTCAAAGAAGTAGCATCTGCTTAGGCGCGCGGAGCACCTAGTCCGCCCGTTCGCCGGGGAAGCGGCGCATCGGTGTCTATCATAGGGGTGTGGGGCACAGGATCTGCTTACGCTTGATCTGGAGGTCGGCAGGGCTTGAAGGGATGACCAGGGGCGGTGCCAAGCACGGCAGTGCAGTGAGGTCTAATGTCTACTACAAAACCTTCTTCTTGTAGACGTTGTTGGGCATCCAAGTGCAGAGGTTTGTAGGACAGTAGCAATCCCCTCAATTGGATGACCTAAGGATTGTCAATCCGTGGGAGGTGTAGGATGAAGATGGTCTCTCTCAAACAACCCTGCAACCAAATAACAAAGAGTATCTTGTGTCCCCAACACACCCAATACAATGGTAAATTGTATAGGTGCACTAGTTCGGCGAAGAGATGGTGATACAAGTGCAATATGGATAGTAGATAATGGTTTTTGTAATCTGAAATATAAAAATAGCAAGGTAACTAATGATAAAAGTGAGCACAAACGGTATTGCAATGATAGGAAACAAGGCCTAGGGTTCATACTTTCACTAGTGCAAGTTCACTCAACAATAATAACATAATTGGATCATATAACTATCCCTCAACATGCAACAAAGAGTCACTCCAAAGTCACTAATAGCGGAGAACAAACGAAGAGATTATGGTAGGGTATGAAACCACCTCAAAGTTATCCTTTCTGAGCGATCTATTCAAGAGTCCGTAGTAAAATAACACGAAGCTATTCTTTCCATTCAATCTATCATAGAGTTCATACTAGAATAAAACCTTAAGACACAAATCAACCAAAACCCTAATGTCACCTAGATACTCCAATGTCACCTCAAGTATTCATGGGTATGATTAAATGATATGCATCACACAATCTCAGATTCATCTATTCAACCAACACAAAGAACTTCAAAGAGTGCCCCAAAGATTCTACCGGAGAGTCAAGACAAAAATGTGTGCCAACCCCTATGCATAAGTTCACGAAGTCACGGAACCCGCAAGTTGATCACCAAAACATACTCAAGTGGATCACGTGGTATCCCATTGTCACCACAGATAAGTACATGCAAGACATACATCAAGTGTTCTCAATTCCTTAAAGACTCAATCCGATAAGATAACTTCAAAGGGAAAACTCAGTCCATTACAAGAGAGTAGAGGGGGAGAAGCATCATAAGATCCAACTATAATAGCAAAGCTCGCGATACATCAAGATCGTATCACCTCAAGAACACGAGAGAGAGAGAGAGAGAGAGAGCGATCAAACACATAGCTACTGGTACATACCCTTAGCCCTGAGGGTGGACTACTCCCTCCTTGTCATGGAGAGCGCTGGGATGATGAAGATGGCCACCGGAGAGGGATTCCCCCCTCCAGCAGGGTGCCGGAATGGGTCTAGATTGGTTTTCGGTGGCTACGGAGGCTTCTGGCGACGGAACTGCCGATCTTGGTTTCTTTTTAGAAGTTTTGGGTTATATAAGAGGTGTTGGAGTCGGGAACAAGGCAGGGGGGTCTCCGCGCTGACCACGAGGCAGGGGGCACTACTACCTCTTGAGCACTGTGTTGGTTTTTCCCCGAAGAGGAAGGGATGATGCAGCAGAGTAGTGTAAGTATTTCCCTCAGTTTTGAGAACCAAGGTATCAATCCAGTAGGAGGCTACACGCGATTCCCTCGTACCTGCACAAAACAAATAAATCCTCACAACCAACACGATAAGGGGTTGTCAATCCCTACACAGCCACTTACAAGAGTGAGATCTGATAGATATGATAAGATAATATATTTTTGGTATTTTTATGATAAAGATGCAGAGTAAAATAAAAGCAAAGTAAATAACTAAGTATTGGAAGATTAATATGATGAAGATAGACCCGGGGGCCATAGGTTTCACTAGTGGCTTCTCTCAAGAGCATAAGTATTCTACGGTGGGTGAACAAATTACTGTTAGCAATTGATAGAATTGAGCATAGTTATGAGAATATCTAGGCATGATCATGTATATAGGCATCACGTCCGAGACAAGTAGACCGACTCCTGCCTGCATCTACTACTATTACTCCACTCATCGACCGCTATCCAGCATGCATCTAGAGTATTAAGTTAATGAAAACAGAGTAACGCCTTAAGCAAGATGACATGATGTAGAGGCATAAACTCATGCAATATGATGAAAACCCCATCTTGTTATCCTCGATGGCAACAATACAATACGTGCCTTGCTGCCCCTACTATCACTGGGAAAGGACACCACAAGATTGAACCCAAAGCTAAGCACTTCTCCCATTGCAAGAAAGATCAATCTAGTAGGCCAAACCAAACTGATAATTCGAAGAGACTTGCAAAGATAACCAATCATACATAAAAGAATTCAGAGAAGATTCAAATATTGTTCATAGATAGACTTGATCATACACCCATAATTCATCGGTCTCAACAAACAGACCACAAAAAGAAGATTACATCGAATAGATCTCCACAAGAGAGGGGGAGAACATTGTATTGAGATCCAAAAAGAGAGAATAAGCCATCTAGCTAAAAACTATGGACCCGTAGGTGTGAGGTGAACTACTCACACTTCATCGGAGGGGCTATGGTGATGATGTAGAAGCCCTCCGTGATCGATGCCCCCTCCGTCGGAGCTCCGGAACAGGCCCCAAGATGGGATCTCGTGGATATAGAAAGTTGCGGCGGTGGAATTAGGGTTTTGGCTCTGTATCTGATCGTTTGGGGGTACGTAGGTATATATAGGAGGAAGGAGTATGTCGGTGGAGCAACAGGGGGCCCACAAGGGTGGAGGGTGTACCTGGGGGGAGGGTAGGCGCGCCCCCTACCTCGTGGCCTCCTCTTTTGTGTCTTGATGTAGGGTCCAAGTCTCCTGGATCATGTTTGGTGAGAAAATCCCGTTCCCGAAGGTTTCATTTCGTTTGGACTCCGTTTGATATTCCTTTTCTTCGAAACCCTGAAATAGGCAAAAACTAGCAATTCTGGGCTGGGCCTCCGGTTAATAGGTTAGTCCCAAAAATAATATAAAAGTGGATAATAAAGCCCAATAATGTCCAAAACAGTAGATAATATAGCATGGAGCAATCAAAAATTATAGATACGTTGGAGACGTATCAAGCATCCCCAAGCTTAATTCCTGCTCGTCCTCGAGTAGGTAAATGATAAAAACAGAATTTTTGATGCGGAGTGCTACTTGGCATAATTTTAATGTAATTCTTCTTAATTGTGGTATGAATATTCTGATATGAAAGATTCAAGATAAAAGTTCATATTGACATAAAAATAATAATACTTCAAGCATACTAACTAAGCAATTATGTCCTCTCAAAATAACATGGCCAAAGAAATTTCATCCCTACAAAATCATATAGTTTAGTCATGCTCCGTTTTCGTCACACAAGAATGCTCTCATCATGCACAACCCCGATGACAAGCCAAGCAATTGTTTCATACTTTAGTAATCTCAAACCTATAAACTTTCACGCAATACATGAGCGCGAGCCATGGATATAGCACTATGGGTGGAATAGAATATGATGATGGGGGTTATGTGGAGAAGACAAAAAAGGAGATAGTCTCACATCAACGAGGCTAATCAACAGGCTATGGAGATGCCCATCGATTGATGTTAATGCAAGGAGTAGGGATTGCCATGCAACAGATGCACTAGAGCTATAAATGTATGAAAGCTCAACAAAAGAAACTAAGTGGGTGTGCATCCAACTTGCTTGCTCACGAAGACCTAGGGCACTTGAGGAGGCCCATTGTTGGAATATACAAGCCAAGTTCTATAATGAAAAATTCCCACTAGTATATGAAAGTGACAAGACAAAAGACTCTCTATCATGAAGATTATGGTGCTACTTTGAAGCACAAGTGTGGAAAA
>NC_041392.1:194930381-194963137 GCF_002162155.2 Triticum dicoccoides
GTTTGTTTATTTATTTGGGACAATGCTCTATTAATGATGATCATCACACTTCTATTTATTTACAACTCAATGATTACAACTCGATACTTAGAACAAGATATGACTCTATATGAATGCCTCCAGCGGTGTAGCGGGATATGCAATGAACCAAGAGTGACATGTATGAAAGAATTATGAACGGTGGCTTTGCCACAAATACTATGTAAACTACATGATCATGCTAAGCAATATGACAATGATGAATGTGTCATGATGAACGGAATGGTGGAAAGTTGCATGGCAATATATCTGGGAATGGCTATGGAAATGCCATAATAGGTAGGTATGGTGGCTGTTTTGAGGAAGATATAAGGAGGTTTATGTGTGAAAGAGCATATCATATCACGGGGTTTGGATGCACCGGCGATGTTTGCACCAACTCTCAATGTGAGAAAGGGCAATGCACGGTACCAAAGAGGCTAGCAATGATGGAAGGGTGAGAGTGCGTATAATCCATGGACTCAACATTAGTCATAAAGAACTCACATACTTATTGCAAAAATCTACAAGTCATCAAAAACCAAAGCACTACGCGCATGCTCCTAGGGGGATAGATTGGTAGGAAAAGACCATCTCTCGTCCCCGACTGCCACTCATAAGGAAGACAATCAAATAACACCTCATGTTTCAAATTTGTTACACAACGTTTACCATACGTGCATGCTACAGGACTTGCAAACTTCAACACAAGCATTTCTCAAATTCACAACTACTCAACTAGCACGACTTTGATATTATTACCTCCATATCTCAAAACAATCATCAAGCATCAAACTTTTCTTAGTATTCAAAACACTCATAAGAAAAAAAATTATTCATCTTGAACACCTAGCATATTAGGATTATTTAAGAAAATTACCATGCTAATTAAGACTCTCAAAATAATCTAAGTGAAGCATGAGAGATCAATAGTTTCTATAAAACAAATCCACCACCGTGCTCTTAAAGATATAAGTGAAGTACTAGAGCAAAACTATATAACTCAAATGATATAAGTGAAGCACATAGAGTATTCTAAAAAATTCCAAATCATGTATTACTCTCTCAAAAGGTGTGTACAGCAAGGATGATTGTGGTAAACTAAAAAGAAAATACTCAAATCATACAAGACGCTCCAAGCAAAACACATATCATGTGGTGAATAAAAATATAGCTCCAAGTAAAGTTACCGATAGAAGTAGACGAAAAGAGGGGATGCCTTCCGGGGCATCCCCAAGCTTTGGCTTTTAGGTGTCCATAGATTATCTTGGGGGTGCCATGGGCATCCCCAAGCTTAGTATCTTGCCACTCCTTGTTCCATAATCCATCAAATCTTTACCCAAAACTTGAAAACTTCATAACACAAAACTTAAAGTAGAAAATCTCGTGAGGTCTGTTAGCGAAAGAAAACAAAAGACCACTTCAAGGTACTGTAATGAACTCGTTATTTATTTATATTGGTGTTAAACCTACTGTATTCCAACTTCTCTATGGTTTATAAACTATTTTACTAGCCATAGATTCATGAAAATGAGCAAACAACACACGAAAAACAGAACCTGTCAAAAACAGAACAGTCTGTAGTAATCTGTATCTAGCGCAAGATCTGGAACCCCAAAAATTCTAAAATAAATTGCTGGACGTGAGAAATTTATCTATTAAACATCTGCAAAAATAACTAACTAAATATCGCTTTCCAAATAAAAATGGCAGCAGTTCTCGTGAGTGCTAAAGTTTCTGTTTTTTACAGCAAGATATCAAGACTTTCCCCAAGTCTTCGCAACGGTTCTAATTGGCACAAACACTAATTAAACACAAAAAACCAACCTAAACAGAGGCTAGATAAATTACTTATTATTAAACATGAGCAAAAGGCGAGGAATAAAAATAAAATTGGGTTGCCTCCCAACAAGCGCTATCGTTTAATGCCCCTAGCTAGGCATAAAAAGCAAGTATAGATCTAGGTATTGCCATAATAGTAAGATAGATCATTAAAACTCATTTCATATTATCTACGTTCGGCAGAAAGTTTTCTTTGAGGCAAGCAAAAGTAATCAAAAGGGCTAAATTTAATGGGGCAAAAGTCCCCAAGATCAACCTTGGGAGGTATAGGTTCCTCCTTTGGTCCTTCGTATTGCACAACCAATCCATCATTATAAGCATTCTTTTGGCAAAACTTTGTGAGCCTATATTCAAGAGAATATCCTAGCTCATTATTTGGAATGGACAAATCATCATTAAGCTCAGAAATTCTATCAACTAAAACATTGGTAGGAACCCTATTTCTAAGATTTTCATTAAAAGCAACATAGTCTAGAGATTGAAAACACATTATTTCTTCTTGATCAAAAAGGATAGCCTCTATGGGAGGACGGCAAGCGTCTACCGTACAATGCGCAAAGATTTCTTTGGGTTCTCTTATTATGAATCTAAACTCATGAGCCAAAAAGATAGTAGCGGCATGCTTAACAGAAGAATGCTCAATATTATAAAATTATAGGAAAATCCTTTGTATGCAAGGATGCAAGTGCATGAATTGTCCTTCAAGTTCAACTACAAGCATGGCAATAGCGTCCGCAAGACTACTAGTTCTATGAAGGATAGAACTACCCATAGAAGGTAAAGCACCGGCACAAGTAAAGAAATCTTGAATAACTCCTTTTCCAATAATATTACCACTACCAACACGGAATTTTTTTGTATGTAAGATGGGGGGTTCTTTAGCAGGAGCATCATAATTTTTCATGAAATTATTATTGTCCATATCGACAATAATTTCCCCTATTTCAGACATAATGGCAGAAAGTGCAAAGGGAAAAAAGAGGCAAACGGTAAAGAGAGGGAGGATATAGAGAGAGAGAGGGCGAATAAAATGGCAAGGGTGAAGTGGGGGAGAGGAAAACGAGAGGCAAATGGCAAATAATGTAATGCGGGAGATAGGGATTGTGATGGGTACTTGGTATATTGACTTTTGTGTAGACTCCCCGGCAACGGCGCCAGAAATCCTTCTTGCTACCTCTTGAGCACTGCGTTGGTTTTCCCCGAAGAGGAAGGGATGATGCAGCAGAGTAGCGTAAGTATTTCCCTCAGTTTTGAGAACCAAGGTATCAATCCAGTAGCGCGCGAGTCCCTCGTACCTGCACAAAACAAATAAATCCTCGCAACCAACGCGATAAGGGGTTGTCAATCCCTACACGGCCACTTACGAGAGTGAGATCTGATAGATATGATAAGATAATACTTTTTGGTATTTTTATGATAAATATGCAAAGTAAAATAAAAGCAAAGTAAATAACTAAGTATTGGAAGATTAATATGATGAAGATAGACCCAGGGGCCATAGGTTTCACTAGTGGCTTCTCTGAAGAGCATAAGTATTCTATGGTGGTTGAACAAATTACTGTTAAGCAATTGACAGAATTGAGCATAGTTATGAGAATATCTAGGCATGATCATGTATATAGGCATCACGTCCGAAACAAGTAGACCGACTCCTGCCTGCATCTACTACTATTACTCCACTCATCGACCACTATCCAGCATGCATCTAGAGTATTAAGTTAATGAAAACAGAGTAACGCCTTAAGCAAGATGACATGATGTAGAGGCATAAACTCATGCAACTAGGTGATAACCTGCGCGTTGCTGCGGGATTTTGTAGAGGAGACTTGATGCAATGAAAGGAAATATATGTCTTGATTGGAACCATGTACGGAACATGCATTATTATCATTTAATGATTGGAGTTTTTGTTGGTGTTGCTGTGATAGATGTTAGCTATACATGCACGACATTAATTTGCATATCAAAGTGACATGATACTTAGGCTAATAATGTGATAGTTGGACGCTAAAATTTATCAGACCATAAAATGAATGATGTGAAATATTTGGTGATGACTTAAACTTCGGAATGTAAAAAATAAACAACTAAATTCAAACTTAAGGGCAGTAATGTAACATAGTGTCAACGTTTATTGGTATAAATACTTCCAATTTACCAATAAATCATTAGATCTTGATATTTTTCATGCATTACATTGTGTAGAGAAGGTCATCTCACTGTACATATGGCACATTGTTTGATGTAGGACCACTTGATCTTATATCATGTTTATGTACTGATGATGCCAAGTCCTCTTGCTTAGGATATGCAACTTTAAAAGGTGACGAAACAAACTATATAATCTACATAGGAGTCATGGCGGTAAAAAATTGTGTTCACTGCAGTCTGCAACTACATGAAACAAAAATTAAAAATTGTTAGTAAGATATTGCAGAAAAAACAAATGAAAATTTCTTGTGCGTACCTGTCTAAGTGCTTCAGAAAAGTTGTATAAACGGAAGCTTACTGCTCTTGTTCAAGTATCAGCTGGAAACAAAATCAAAACACATGGAGGTAGGTACACCGATTAAACAACAGGCCAACATGAGAGGCTCATTAGTAGCATGAATGGAACTCATGGAAGCAGCACAGTATTTTCCATTCGGTCGTAGTGTCAGATCGCATGTGGATGTGGTGAACTGGTACCTAAAAAAGCTTATATACTCAGACATGCATATAGATGCACCCAAAAAGGAGGAAGATCAACATCATCATCTGTAGAAAAAACCAAGGATAATACATGGCAGCCCCAGATGAAGACGATCTGATTGCTACCCTTCAGCATGGTCTGCGTGTGCCAGATCAAAGGGACGAACTAAGAACCATAACTTCTTGATGGCAACAGCAAGTAGAAGAACATGCAAGCTACAGCAGCGGCAAGGCAAGCGACCAGGAAGAGGATGAATGCGAGTGCCTGCGGTGTGGCTACGATCAGAGATGATTTGGCTACCAAGAAGATGATTTGGCGCAGTGCATAGGTGCAGGCAAGGCAATGTGGAGGCGGGCCTTTATAGTGAAGCCGGTTGTCCAGGAGTCAAGATCATGGACTATTGCAATTCCTTTTTCAGTTTCTTTTGAAATTAAGATGGAGAAATAATAGACGTGGTGTTGAGGAAGTTGAACAGAACAGCCTGGAGAAGATCGTGAGTTGATGCAATTGGCATGCGTGCTAGCCGTAATCATGCAGCCCACTGTGGACTTGGGACCAACAGGTGTATAGAAATATAGAAAGAGAAGAAATTGCATGTGTTACACAGATGCATGGCTCTCGACGGTCTGTTATGTGCGCTGGTAAATAGAAGTAAACAATGTGGCAGTTTGTACATTATAAGTCGCTGATGTGGCATGCTTCGCTGATGTGGATGGACTGCATGTTGAGATAAATAGGATAGTGGCTGATGTTGTATACTTCATGATGTGGATGGGCTGCATGTTGAGATAAATAGGTTAGTGGGGATGAGTCTCTTAGGTATATAGGATATGATGAAAACCCCATCTTGTTATCCTCGATGGAAACAATACAATACGTGCCTTGCTGCCCCTACTGTCACTGGGAAAGGACACTGCAAGATTGAACCCAAAGCTAAGCACTTCTCCCATTGCAAGAAAGATCAATCTAGTAGGCCAAACCAAACTGATAATTCGAAAAGACTTGCAAAGATAACCAATCAGACATAAAAGAATTCAGAGAAGATTCAAATATTATTCATAGATAGACTTGATCATAAACCCACAATTCATCGGTCTCTACAAACACACCGCAAAAAGAAGATTACATCAAATAGATCTCCACAAGAGAGGGGGAGAACATTGTATTGAGATCCAAAAAGAGAGAAGAAGCCATCTAGCTAATAACTATGGACCCATAGGTCTGAGGTGAAATACTCACACTTCATCGGAGGGGCTATGGTGATGATGTAGAAGCCCTCTGTGATCGATGCCCCCTCCGGCGGAGCTCTAGAACAGGCCCCAAGATGGGATCTCGTGGATACAGAAAGTTGCGGCGATGGAATTAGGGTTTTGGCTCCGTATCTGATCGTTTGGGGGTATGTACGTATATATAGGAGGAAGGAGTACGTCGGTGGAGCAATGGGGCGCCCACGAGGGTGGAGGGCGCGCCTGGGGGGGGGTAGGCGCGCCCCCTACCTCGTGACCTGCTCTTTTGTGTCTTGACGTAGGGTCCAAGTCTCCTGGATCATGTTCAGGGAGAAAATCACGTTCCTGAAGGTTTCATTCCGTTTCGACTCCGTTTGATATTCCTTTTCTTCGAAACCCTGAAATAGGCAAAAACAGCAATTCTGGGTTGGGCCTCCGGTTAATAGGTTAGTCCCAAAAATAATATAAAACAATAGATAATATAGCATGGAGCAATCAAAAATTATAGATACATTGGAGACGTATAAGGCACGCCTAGGGGGGGTGGGCATGCCCCCCACCCTCGTGGGCATCCCGAGACTCTTTTGACCCAGTTCTTTTACTTCCTGGCCTTCTTCTGGTCCAAAAATAAGCTCCATCAAGTTTCAGGTCAATTGGAGTCCGTTTGGTTTTCCTTTTCCGCGATACTTAAAAACAATGAAAAAACAGAAACTGGCACTGGGCTCTAGGTTAATAGGTTAGTCCCAAAAATCATATAAAATAGTATACAAATGCATATAAAACATCCAAGGTTGATAATATAATAGCATGGAACAATCAAAAATTATAGATACGTTGGAGATGTATCAAGGTCGAGGGAAGGGCGGAGGCAGGGGACTCGGCCGGTTGTCCCTGGCGTTTTGAGGAAGATCATAACACTGAGTAGCTGGAGGTAGATGAAGGTGATCTGCTCGTTCTTTGTACATTGGACGTCCAGAAAAAATGGATTGACCTATTTGTTTTCAGTCGACTGTTATTTTCATAGGACCACACCTTGTGGTGTGCTGGAGGAGCATCTGCATTTCCCAGCCATCCCTGTGCTCATATTTCAAAATCCTAGAATCTAATAATTTCGTGTGCCATGCATGTTGTAGAGCTCTCATATGTCTCCCGTCATTTATTTCTCACCGACCTGCTATCTACTACCTTTACACTATACTACTTGTGCACACACTTCACCCATACTCACACTATTGTTTTTTTATGCCTGGGTATTTCAGACTCTGACGCAGTGTTGATGAATACAAATAAAAGACATAAGCCGCTCCAGTGTAATTTGAAGATAAGCAATAAGCGTCTCAGCGCTCTAAAGGGTGCAGTGCCAGCAGATGGAGACAGTAAACATAGCTCTGCAGTTGATGATCTTAATTTCCACACACAACCATCCTAGGTGCTTGCTTTAACTTTGCGCTGTCAAATGTGGTTGCATGTTGCATATGGTGTCTAGCTTGTATTGCTTCCAATTTGGTTAAATTGCATCAGCTTACTTTACACATTATACCTTTGATAATGACATGCCTTCCTGTTTTTGATACATACTACATATGTCTATTAACCATGTTCGTACATCAAACTAATGCTCTTTTGTATCCCTCATCAATCACTTATGATGAGACAGTCACCCCAGTGGGTTACTGTGAGACACGCTACTCGTTTAAAGAGTGCAGTGTCATCCTCCCCACATGATTCTCAAGAAACAACAAGGCTAAATGAAGATAGTCAACGTAGCTCTCTAGTTGATGACCGCAATTCCCCCACACCACCATTGCATGTGCTTCACTACAAAAAAAATACACTTCCGTGGTGATACGTGTTTGTCATAGTAGGTCGCTTTTTTGTCATGCATGTACATCCATGACAAATTTATGACAGAATCAAGATAGTCATACCTGTGCTGTCGTAGAAGTGTTCCATGACATTACCAAAATTATCATCACGGAAGTGTCCACTTCCATGACAATAAATCACGCGTCACAAAAGTGCTTTCGTCAAGGGTGACCGACACATGGCATCCACCGTAACGGAACACCGTTAAGCTATCGGGTCGGGTTTTGGATCCGATAACCCGTTAACAGCCCCGACCAATGGGGATTTTCCACGTGTAAAATCATCATTGGCTAGAGGAAACACATGTCGGCTCATCGTTGGGACAGATGTCATCCACTCACTGGACAGAAGGCGCCTATGATACGTCGACACGTGGCACGACCCAACAGTGGCCCATTCCTGTGAAAAGGCCGGCCATTCGACTTGGTCAAAAGCTGGCGGGCCGGCCCATGGAAAGCCTGTTAGCGGCTTGTTTGCATATAGCCCATTTACAACCCGCTAACCCAAGGCCCATTACGCACTATCCGAAATAGGCCCAGTAGCGTCATCTAGGCCATCCAATATGATTCCAACCCGTTTTCACTTCTAGCCCATGTATAGCCCATGACGTCTTTCGGCCCATATGAGGCCCTTTGTAACTCTTGGCCCATTAGCGGCCCGTGCTGAAACTAGCCCGTAATGAACAGTGTATCACTTTACACCCATTAACGGCCCGTGGTGAAACTGGCCCGTAATGAATAGTGTATCACTTTATACCCATTAACGGCCCGTTATTCCGTTGGGCCGTCTCCAGCCCATGTTATCTTTCGGCCTTCTCAGAGCCCATTTATTCTTGGGCTCATTTCCAGCATTCGTTTACTTACGGCCCGTTACTGTCATTTTCTGCTTGTGGGCCAAATTCAGCCCGTGGTTACAGTCGGCCCGTTTGTGGTCCGTTAATACGTTGGGCCATTTTCATAGCGTCATCAAATATGGCCTATTAACGATGGCCCATTATGGTCGGCCCATGAACGGACGATTCCAACTCTAGCCCATTTACGGCCAGAATGCGGTCTGTTTGGCCCATGTTTGGCCAATCGATCATACGGCCCGTATAAGGCCCATTGATGATACGACCCGTAGAAGGCCCATTGATGATACGGCCCGTAGAAGGCCCATTGTTTCTACAGCCCGTAGAAGGCCCACTATTTCTATGGCCCGTAGAAGGCCCACTATTTCTATGGCCCGTAGGACGCCCAGTGTCACTACAGTAAATATTAGCCCATGGTTATTGTGGCCTAGTTTAAAAAAATAGGTTATTGCAGCCACTAGCAAACCGCAGAAAAAGAACTGCACTGACTATAAGCAAACAAATAAACAAGATAACAAGGAAATAAATAAGCAAGCAACTTACACTAGGCTATCACGGCTATTACACATATTACATCCACTGGGCTTCAAAGTTCGCCACCAGTGCAAATATAGGGAACACAACAGCATATAAACGCCGCAGCAAAACAAGTCCAGAACTGAAACCACTTCAGAAGAGCTCAAGAAACAATATCATGGGTACCCATAATGCTGGCAAGATGCTTAGCAAGCTTATTAAGTTTCTCTTGTTTGGCGCTTAAGTCCTCCAGCACTTGCTATTGCACCAGAAAGTATGTATCTGAATTCTGCAGGGACTTCCTCAGTCCTTCGGCTTCCTGTCGCATAAAATCTGATCGATGTCTTTCAACTTGAAGTTGAGACTCAAGAAGCCGAACTGATTCAGGCAATGAGTTCTAAGAGCTAGTGCCAGCAGTGGTAGCCAGTAACTCGAACACTACATCAAGACAGGACTTTGGGGTTGTCTCAGTGTCTTCAATATAGTTTTTATCAGCTTTCTTGGAGACTAACAGGGATGTCTCACTATCTTTAACCTTATCTGCATTACTTCCTTTACCATTGCGTAACAGGGTACACTTCTCCAATATTTTATCCGCGTTCTAAAAGAGAAACAAACAAACACATCTCAGGTTTACAACGTAGTATATGAAACTCATTTTGGTAAACCAGTTCGTTAGTAAGGTGGACAGGTTAACAGCATGAAACAAACATATATCTATGTAGTATGGTCACTGTATGGTCTATATCATTCTAGTTTATGTTGCCAAATCAAGATAGATACAGTTCGGATCATATCTATTTAGGACAAAGCAGCATAGACAGAATATAAGTGTGGGAAACTACACAACAATAACAACACTTGTAATGTGCATGGCATGAGAACATAACTGTTTATTCAATTGAAACTGAAATCAACATAGAGCAAGTTACAATAGCAAACAGCCAAACACGTTGAAGAAACAGGTTTAAAACATACCTGTTGCGCCATTGGAGTTTCAGTTGCATCCTTCAAATTTGAAATTAGTTGGTATCAGTAAATACAGTGATGCAAGAGCAAAGTAGTATGAACCATAGCTACGGAACCTGACCTGAGAACAATTCTTCTTCTACTTTAAGCGTTAACTTCGGGTTCGGAGTGGTGGTCCTCGTGATTTGGGCATTGCAGTTACCTTACTAACTGCTCGTGTTTGGGTGCTCTGTGGAGGAGATGGTGTTGTGTCAACGGCAACTGGGTGTCTATCTGCTGGGGTTGGGGTTAGAAGGGGTGTAGCTGGTTCTCTATCCAACTGGGTAGGGGTACAATCTGCATGAGTGTGGGTTATGTGTGGTGGGGCTAGTTTTTGGGCAAGTACAACCGTGGTTCTATCTGCATCGACAGGTAGCACGATCTTTTCTGAAGACCGTGTTTTTACTCCCACAGATACTGCCATCACTCCCTCCAATTGAAATGGCTGATAAACAAGAAAAGTAATTGAATGTACAGACATTGTAAGATAGACGGGTGCAATGGATAGTAGGGAAGAAAGCATGGCATGAAATAATTCACATTTATGTTCTCTAAGCAAACAGAATAGCAGGACATAATTTCACATATATGATGGCTAATTAAACAGGATAGCATGACACAATTTCACATGTATGATGGCTAACTAAATAGGATAGAATGACATACTTCAAAATATGATGACTATGTAAACAGGATGACATGATATAACTATATGATGTGTCTATTAAAGTGGTTGGCATGCCATAAATCACAAACATGCTGTCGATGGAAACATGATGGCATGATATAATTCATGGATAAAATGACATAATTTAAATATGATGACTATGTAAACAGGATGAGATGATATAACTATATTATGTCTTTAAAAAATGGGTTGGCATGCCATAATTCAGATACATGCTGTCTATGTAAACATCATGGCATGACATAATTCAAATATATGATTTATATACTAAGGAAGTGAGTAGAGGGCAATCGCATATATGATGTGTCAACTAAGGAGATGGCATTCAATATTGTGTATATGATGTAAAAACTAAGCATTGCAATACAACATATGCATTATATGAGTAATATAACCCTGCCAAGTTTGAGCATACACCTCAGGGGGGTAATAGGACTGGTCATCTACCTCTGAATCCTCCTCTGAAGAGCTATCTGTAACCAGCAAGATATCCGCTTCAACAGGTAGCATTGTCTGCTCTGAAGACCTTGTTTTCACTCCAGATTTCTCCATCACCAATTCAAATGGCTGATGCACAGGAAGAGCAGTTGAATATACAAACATTGTCGACAAAAGCAAAGAGAAATACAAAAAAAGGACAGCATGATATAATTCACATATATGACGCTTGCCTAAACAGCATGGCATTGCATAATTCACATACATAATGCCTTGCAACAAGATAACATTGCATAATTCACATATATAATGTCTTGCAACAAGATGGCATTGCATAATTCACATATATGGTAATTAGACACTAAACAGGTGGCATTCACACAAAGCATGTCTAAACTAAGCAAATGACATAGCAATGCAAGGTACCATACGCTCGATATGAGCAACATAACCCTGCCAAGTTAGGGCATGCACCTCGGGGGGGGGGGGGTATGACTGGTCATCTGTCTCTGAATCCTCCTCCAAGGAGCTATCGGTAACCAGCAAGACATGCGCTTCGTCAGATAGCATTGTCTGCTCTGAAGACCTTGTTTCCACTCCAGATTTTTCCATGACCGTACCAAATGGCTGATGCACAAGAAGAGTAATTGAATGTACTAAAATTGTTGACAAATTTAACACGTAATAAAAAAATGATGGCATGATATAATTCACATATAAGATGACTGGCTAACTAGGGTGGCATTGCAAAATTCACATATATGATGCCTGGCTAGACAAGATGGCATTGCATGATTCACATATACGATAAAGAAACTAAACAGATGGCATTGACACAAAGCATGTGTAAACTAAGCAGATGACATCTTCAATGTATACAGTAAGCAATGCAAGGCACCATATGAATGATATTACCAACATCAGCATGCCAAGTTAGAGCGAAGACCTCATGGGGTAAATAGGAGTGGTCTTCTCCTTCTGAATCCCCCTCATAACAGTTATCTTCCTCTTGATTACGATCCGAAATGGGTGGAGGGGGGGCTGCCTTTGCGCCCACCATGGAACGACGTCTGCATGAAATTTTATTGCCACACAAGGCTCGTCTCTTTTGCTCTACAAGATCAGTTCCATTGTGTACAATAACTGTCATGCATAGGAATAAAACATAGTGAGATTATGTAAGGAGTGCATGCACAAATCCAGAGTGATGGTAGCAAACTGTGGATAGACCCAAAACCAATGATAGCAGGCAGATAATAGCTTTAGTTAAAAAATACAGATAATGGCTCCTTTAATGTTTGTTTGCACCCAACATGAAACTCATAGTGGACACCAGAGATTAACCAGATAGTAGACAAATAGTACTGATTACTGCTCCAATATGTTCCCCACAACCATTTAAAAACTCAAGTTTCAGCATTAGTTTGGACCTGACTCGGAGTCTAATAGGTGAACACGGCGATAATGTAGCATGTCATCATATTAAGCGACGCATAACGTAAGCAGACACAGAAGAGTGCGACCTCTCTTGCGGACCCGTGTAGTCCTCAAGGTCATCTGCTCAGTTGATGATGGTAATGCAGTTGCTGTGGCTGCCGGCGGCGGGGAAGAAGATCTGAGGCAACGAAAGACAGTCTGGAGAGCGGATCCCTGCTGTGGTGAACCCTTCCGTCATTGGAGCAGCTGAGCTGGGGTGAAACACAGCGCCGCAGGAGCAGGACAAAGCACACAAGGTTTTCTTTGACACATATCTGTAACAGAAGTAATTGAGTAGGCTTGTTTGAATTTGAGGATTCTAACAATGCAGGGATAGGAAATAGATAGGAATAGGATAGGAATGCACGTGCAAAACAAAGAATTTAAAAACACAGAATTTCTGCCAATCTGGGTGTTTGATTCACAACAATTGGAAGATCACAGGATGCAAAAAATCATGGTGAGATTAAGTCAAACCACAAGAAAATGTACGGTTATAATGCTATTATGCTACTATCTCTTAGTCTTGTGCTTGATGAATAGGAATATGAAAAGGAGGAGAAGTGGAAATTAGAATTCCTATGGTTTTTCTTTCAAGGAGACACTAAAGGAACAAATCCTATAGTTTTCCTTTGCTCCATTTCGTTGCACCAAATTCATGAAAAGTAGTACCATAGGAAACTTTCCAATTCCGATGTTTTTCATTCACTTTTCCTTTCAAGCACTGGAGATTCTAGTAGGCAGGCTTGAGCAAGGAAAATCCTACACTAAAAAATGTTTTTGTGCTACTTCTATTACTTTGGACCCAGGCCACTGCCATACTAGCTCAACTCCCAGGCCCATCGACAAATGCGCAGCTCAAACGCACATAGATAAATAATGATGGCATTCAAGAGAGTCCATTACGGATAACTAAGTTGCCTGGTACCTCACTGCTTGTCATATAGTAGGATAAAATAATCGTATTTCCCATTACTACGAGTGCTCAGTGGATAATATATATAACATGTAGAGTAAAAAAGAGATGCAACAAGTGTACAACCTCTTTGGCAAAGCCATGTCGATCTCGGCGTGATTGGGTTGGCCGATGAGGATGCTCCGGCTGACTTGTCTGTCGGAGGAGGGGAAGAAGATCTTAGGCGTCTGGAGATGGAACCCGAGGTACTGCTCTGCTGTGATGGAGGGTTTCATCGTTGGAGCAGCTCCGATGAGTTGTACGACGCCGAGGCTGAAGCAGGACAAGAGAGACAACGAACAATGTTAACCTGAGTGGATCTAATAGCATCTCCAATACATGACGTAAAATACATAAACACAAAGTGCTAGATGTAAAATACATCAGCCGCTCATCTCTGAACTTAACTGTCGAAACTGAATTTAACTGTCGAAACTAAACTTAACTGTCGAAACTGAACTTAACTATCGAAACTCAATTTTGCTGTCGAAACTGAATTTTGCTGTCGAAACTGAACGCACTAGCAAGGTGAGGCTACACGTCGGTCGACTGACTTTTTCATCTCTGGTCAGTCGATTTTGCATCCATTGGATACGAAATCAAGGGCCCGCGGTTCATCTTCAACCTTCACCCCCTGAGCCGTCCAAACAGCAGCCCCCCACCACCCCGCCCGACCCAAAAACACTCCCCACCGCCGGTCCGCCGCCGCCCCGGCCATCCCTCTAGGCCCCCCGTGCCGAGCTTTTTCTATGGCGATCCCCACGCCACCGCCCCGCCAACGCCCCGCCACAGCCGGCGACCACCGCCCCCATCCTGAACCCTAAGATAAATAGTGGGTTACCTCTCCGGCGAGCCCCCCTCCCCGCTTCGGCTGGTTCTTCCTTCACCCCAGCGGCATCAGAGTGAAGTGTAGCTAAATCGGAGCAACATCGCAAGCAAGAGCAAGAGCAAGAGCAGCAGCGCGAGCAAGAGCAATAGCAAGAGCAGACCAGGCAGGGGACCGAGAGCAAGAGCAGAGCAGCAACGCGAGCGAGAGCTAAAGCAGCAGTAGGTCCTACTGATGTGGACGTCGCCGCCGAGGGAGCGACGCCGTGGAGGAAGTGGGCGGCGACGCCGCCGTGTCGGCTCGGGACCTCTTTGGTGGCGCCGATTAGGCCGCAGCTTCATCCGAGGAAACGGTGATGATGATGCTCTTCCGATGGTGCAGGTGAAGACGGCGGTGTGGGAATGGAGGTGGCACGAAAGACGAGGGGAACATAGGGGCAGCTCCTTGGAGGTGGAGGACGGTGTGGCTGAACCGGCGGGACGATGAGATCGACGATGGCTCCTCATCCGGTACGGTGGATGAGGGACATCGAGGTGTTGCTGTGGACGATGTCGTCGGGGAAGAGGCTCCGGCTGGGTGGCAGAGGGAGCAGGGTGTGGGATTTCGTCGCGGGTTTTCGTGGCCTCGGTGTATGAATGGGTGGGCGGATGGGATGGCAGTGGGGAACCATGGCTTAGAGACGCGCTTGTCCGAAATGTGGGGTAAGTTACAAAAGTACCCCCACCGATTTGAGGCGGTTCTTTCGGTTCAGGGGTACCACGGGCATTTCGCGTGTCGGGATTTCATAGGAGGTGGGAGTTTTTGCGCGCGTTGTAATTTCGGAATAGCAAGGCACGGGTTGAGATGGAGGGAGTTGTCGGAGCACAACGAGAAAAAGATATATCTTAAATATTTCGGGCTAACAACGCGCGGGTTGAAGAGGTGGGAGTTTCCTAGCACGATAGACAGAGACGCTTGCTTGAATTTTCGGCATAACAAGGCGCGGCTTGAAATTCCGGAAGAACAAGCTTAACGTGTACCCCCCAAAAAAAGACAATTTGCACCTCAACACGCACAACACACACACAAACACCATTTAGACTAGAGTAAGGTACACGTGCATTGCACGCATGAGATTTGGGAACCAAATTATGAATAAATACCACATTATAGCATGCAAGATTTGAGTCATATATGCATGATGTAGATGTTCGTTTAATTCTTATAGTTCATTTCATTCAAAATCATCTAGTTTTTATAATAAAGCTAATCTATTTTAAGATTCATGGAATTGTGCGTCGTAAGACATAAAGTAAAAACAAATAATGGCAAATCATGTAGAAAAACATTTGGGCAATTCTGATACGGAAGATTCTAGAACAAATAAGAAGTGCTTGTGTTTTGATGTTTGTGCATTATGCTTAAGTTCAACCATGGAGTCTTCTAGATTATACATGTGGCGAAATCTGGTGGAATCTAGATGATATCCAATGGCCAGTAGTGCTCAAATTTGCCATCTTTGGACCATCGGATTCGCCTCATCCAACGACCACCTTTTAAAGTTAAAGTTACCCGCACACAATATAAAATATATAAAATATTATATATAGGGGTATAGATATAGATATGTGATGCAAAAGCCGCCCACCATCACCAATTAGAATAGTGTGTCCATGCACGAATGCGACGTGGCCAAATGATGTCTGCCATCGGTATCTCAAATTCAAATCAGTCTGACCTTCTTCAATGTGTATACATTACAACATGCTCGTTTCCAAACCACACTGCGCAGATCTCCGTTATATTCATGCATGCATGGGTTTCAAACATCATGATCTCTTATTCAAATATTTGAATTCAACTTTACATTGATTGTGACCTCACCTATTCAGCTATTCTATTACACCCACACAGTAGTCTTCTCTTTATAATTGTACCACTAACTTTCTCTCGTGCATGCATGCACACACACTACCAGTCGACATTATCAGTCGCACGCATGCAATCTTTTTCTTCAGGTCGGTCTCCCATGAAAGCACACACCAACACACATCCCCCTCTCCATCATATCGTGCATTCTCTATCTCTCACGCGTGCATGCGCAACGATCGATGTTCCTCTATGTATGTGTGTATATAGCTAGGTATTTCATAGTTTTCCACACAAACCGATCAATCGATATATCCAGTGAGGTCTCACCCTCTTTCCCACGTCCACATCGATCAATCTATACCTCTCTATATAGGATTAACATATATAGCTAATACATCCACATTAATTATGTATACAACGTCCCCCTCTCATCATCCATACCTTCCGCTTCATCTCTCAGACGCGTGCACAATGGCGAAGACAGGGGGCAGTAAGGGCCCTGCCCCCCTCCCCCCTAACATCACTATATATCAAGGCTAATATGAATGTGATCACTAGAAAATTGCTGCTAAAAATGGTTTAAGTTCATGAATTGACCCTCCTCATAAAGGATTAGCAATGCTTGGCCCCCTAGCTCATTTATTTTTCATGGCTCCGCCACTACGCGCATCAGCGCACGTGTTCGCCCTCTCTCTCTAAATATCGATCTCGCACTTGTGCATTCCTTCACAGTCTCCCTCCACTCGGCCCCTTGCACATCTTCTAGCCCCCACCGGATTTTGCCACATCTACAATCTAGCAGACTCCATGGTTGAACTTAAGCATAATGCACAAACCTCAAAACAACAGTGGTTCTCTTTTGTTCTAGAATCTTCCGTATCATAACTGCCCAAACTTTTTTCTAGTTGAATTGCCATTATTTGTTTTTACTTTATGCTTTACAACGCACAATTCCATGAATCATAAAATAGATTAAGGGCTTCTTTGATTCAAAGGATTCTCAAAGGAATTTTGGAGGATTCTAATCATTAGGAATTTTTCCTATCTTGGTTGTTTGATTCGTAGGATTGTAAACCATAGGAATTTTTCCATATGATTCATTTGCACTAGATTTCATAGGAAACATCCCATCCACTCAAACCTCTTTGAAAGAATTCTGCGTTTTTTCTATGCACAATCAAACACTCGTACAATCTTGTAGGATTCAAGACGACATTCCACTATAATCCCATGTTTTTCCTATTCCTGCGTTCTTAGCTTTTTTATAAAAACTAATTGATTTTGAATGAGATGAACTATAAGAATTAAACGAAGGGCTACATCAGGCATATATGACTCAGAGCTTACATGCTATAGTGTGGTATTTATTCATAATTTGGTTGCCAAATCTGATGCGCGCAATGCACATGTACCTTACTAGTACTTCAAGTATGTGCAAAACACGTAAATTAGAATACCAATGGCACGCTACACGGTGTCTCTCTTACAGTTCATGAAACCACGTGGCACATGTGTAGGCGTTGTCGCGACCTCCTTGCGTGGATTGATCACAGTGACGTGCTGCTGGTTCTAGAAGAATGTACTCGTGCTCCCTGAGCCATACCGGCGGTACATGCACGAAGCGAAGATGTGCACGCACGCCATGCACGCACTCATTCCTCGCACGCACACATGGGTACACGGGCGGACGCAATTTTGTACCAAGATCCACCCCATGTGATAATTTGACGCGTGTAAAGTCGTTCACTTCATTGATGGTCAATTAATAGAGCGCATGCAAATTGAGTGGACGTGAGGGCGGAAGAAAGACATTATTACTCCACTGCGCGCATGCGAGTAGTTAAATCGTGGTTGCTAGTAGTACTTCCATTGGTCTCCTTCGTATTTTGTGCCAATTTTTGACAGTAACATAATATTTACGCATTTGATCAGTGTAGTAGTACTTGAAATTTATGTTCCGCTAAACTCATCGGGAACCGTTTCGGGCCTCGAAACCAAAACCATCAATTAATCTTTACCTTGTTCCCATCACATTCGAAAGCCTACTCACACCTACTAGTAGTACGTACCAAACCTGAACGTGTTCCCACTATGTAGGTATTAGTACTAGTGCTAGTACTTAGGTTATAAAAGGGGGAACTACCTAACCAAAAATAACTCTACCTTTCCTCCTCATAAGTGCTTCTTCTTTGTCCGTCGTTGCCATGGCCGGTGAGCAGAGCTCTAGGTCGAGAACTACTCATAACAAGGGAGCGACAACCAAGGCTGCGGAAAAAAAGAGGGCTCGCCACCACGCAGAGACCTCAAAATATCTCTCACGGGCAGGCGATGGCTCCCAGGAGCGCCCTAGCCGCGAAGGCGAACATGCCGAGCCGGCGGAGCTGGAGTCGTTATCCCTCGACGGCATGCCCGATCAGCTCAATAAGCAGAAGGAGTTCATCCAAGGCTTGATGGAGTTGCTGAAGGAGAGCCTCGACGACATGCCCGCTGAGCTCAATCAGCAGGGGGAGTTGACCGCCGGCTTGGTGATGCTGCTGAAGAAGAGCATTGCCTTGGAGAAAAAGGCGACCAACGAAATCCTGCGACTTCGGGAGGATAATGCGAAGCTCTGCCACGAGATCGACCTGTTGAAGGAGAAGAACGCCGGCTGGAAGAAGCTGCATGAGAATAGTAGTTCCTCGATGAAGATGATGCATGCCCTCACCATGGAACAGAAGGAAGAGTTGGCGAAGCTCCGCATCGAGCACCCGGCTGCTATCAAGGTACATAATATGGCCGTGGAACAGATGATGAAGGCTCGTGTCGAGAAATGCCGCGTCATGGACACAATGATGAAGATGGCGGAGGAGACGCGCAAGGAGATGGAGGTCATGGAGGCGATGAAGAAGCAGTTACGACTCCGCGGCGAATTAGATCATTTGGGGTGATAATCTTCCTTCTTCTTTTGCTCCTATGTTTCATCTTTTGCTTCGGGTGTTCGCCGCACGTGTCATGTTCTCTGTGAGGCATGAATAGAACAATGTTTTTTTGAGGGAATGAATATAACAATGCTAACAATGAGATGACTAGCAAATTAGATCATTTTTATCGCCATATGGCACTGGGCTGCCGTGTTTCATGCTCCTCCGTCGCAGTACTACTCCAGTGGAAAACTTGAGTATACCGCACGGTTCTTTGCTCCTCCTCGATTAGGTCATCGGCGCATTTATACGAGCAGTCAAATCACAAGGCCCCGCCTTCCAGCAGTAATGAGCCGTCAAATCACAAAAGGCCCTCGCCTCTCATGAAACCGACCAAGCTAGACTGCCCGGCCCTCTAGCCTTTTAAAAAATGTATACTTTTGTACAGCAGTAGTATCGATGGATTGCGCCATGGAGCAAAACTTGAAATTAGAAAAAAGGTGGTACATATAGAGAGCGCTCGTCGCCAAATTATGCATATAGTACTATTAAAAAGGCTAGTCACAATAATGGTGTCCAGCACAACCCACCCCTCAAATAAAACTAAGAGGGTGCTTGGATACGTTTTAGTCCCATGACTAAAAGTAGTGGGACTAAAACATGCTAGCCTCACCCATGCTTGGATCCAAATACTAAAAAGGCTAAAATCAAGTTAATGAGCATTTATTATCCTCCAAACCCTCCAATCCAGAACTCGCCTGTGTTAAAGGAGAGGAGTTAAATGAGTAGAGAGAGGACTAATCCACATTTTAGTAGGGGTTCCCCTGACTAAAAAAAATTAGTCTCAAGACTAGTTTTAGCCCCTCTTTAGTCAGGGGTGCTTCGAACTTTATCCTCTTAAAGAGACTATTTTTAGTCAGACTAAAATAAGTCCCTTGGATCCAAGCACCCTCTAAGCATCCTGGAATTCTTTGACAAAACTAAGCACCCTGAAATTCTTTGACAACTAAACTGCTGGCTATATGATGTTGGCCATATATATTGTACGTATATAATGTGAAGAAACGAGTGGTAGTACTATACCAACTAAAAGATGAAATGTAAGAAATACTAGTATGTACGTACTGAAGAGTTAAAGTAACAAGAAGAAACATAACATAGTTCTGCTGGTGGCTCAGCACAACACACCCCTCAAATTAAATTAAGCACACCTGAAATTAAACTTTGCAACTATTCCAGTAGACACTGCATTAGAACCACCATGAGCAACAACACTGCCACCTTACTCGGAGTCCTCGTCCACGTCCTCGACTTCGTCCTTGTCCTTGTTCCTTTTGGCCGATACTTCTTTGCTTGAACCGCACACTTGGCTGTTGCTCTTCATCCAACCCTTGTAGATATTGAAGCAAAGGTAGCCATCCATTGCAGCGTAGTGGATGTGGTCTATATCTAGTAAATTCCGCTGCCATGCATGACGATGAAATGTGTAATGAGGTTTCTCCAGTTTATCGTACGAAGGATGAACCACGGCTCCTGCCAGGGTCAGCATTGAAGGCTGACGAGAGGACACCAGCCTATTCTTCTGGAGGTCGAAGGTGTTGCCTACAACGAGGCCTATCCGATGCAGGACTTCTTTATCATTACCAAAGTCTATAGTAATGAATTTTACTAGGTTGATCTCGACGAAGTCCTTAAAATCCTGGCACTCAACGTCGGCATGGCATATGTGGTAGACCAAGCATAAGTCATGCACACAAACCTGGATCACGGCGGGCTTCTTCCTCTCTTCGTCCTTTAGATCCTTCTCTCGTCCCAGGACTGTGGTGTACTCAAAATCTAGCCTAGCGACCCACTCATCATCTGAGTCTTCAAACATGCGTCTGAAGCGAGAAAGGCATCCTTTCACCATCGCGGAAGAACGGGTGTAGATGACGTCGAACTCATCGCCGGTGATGGTTCTAACCTTGTAATCACCGCCGATCGTGGAGATTTGGGACGCCATGGATTTGGGAGGAGGGTTAGGATTAGTGGAACTGCCGTAATGTGAATGGACGGGGCGACTAGGAGCGAACCACCGTAGTAATGAAGGACGTGCGGGGACGAGTAGGAGCGAACTGTCAGCGTGCGAACGGCAGGGTAGTGGCTTTCCATTCTCCCATGATACACGCTTCCGAGAGCCCTTGGATCTAAGATCGAACGGTTGTATGGCGTGATTCTAGACCTATGGGTGAATATCCTATCCTGGAGGGTTATTCTGCAAATTTTCAGCAACTTAGCATGCAACCGTTTGATCTCAGATCCAAGGGCTGCCAGCAGCCCGTATCATGGTCGCGCCTACCACGACCGTCGCGTCGCTCGCGCGGTCGCGCCCTTGGAGATTTAACACGGTTCGTTAGGCTATCTGATGTTGGCAAGTCATACATAGTCATCACTTAGTCACTCATACTACAACAAGGTTGGCTATAAGTGTATTTTTACTCCTCTCTATCTCTTTCTTCGTACTCAAGGTAGAAACGGTGCTAAGTGCATGTATTTATTGCATTTGCCAAGGAGTGACCTCTTCCAGTGAAATGATGTTGCTAAGTTTGCTTCATTTAATTAGCTATAGACTCAAAATTGTCTTTTCACCTAGGTACATGTGCTTAGCACCGTTTCTTCCTTGGGTCACCAAACTAGTCTCTCTCTTCCTTATTAACTTGCCACATCAGACTTTATGCTTATGTGGCAAGCTTAAGCACCTGTAGGAGCAAGTAAAAGTAAGTACAATAGTGCGCTTTACATGGCATTTTTGCATATGTGGAGGAAAGAGAGGCAAGGAAAAAGTGGAGAAGTGGGCTCTCATGCAAGAGCCAG
Source organism: Triticum dicoccoides (assembly GCF_002162155.2). Lineage (NCBI taxonomy): Eukaryota > Viridiplantae > Streptophyta > Magnoliopsida > Poales > Poaceae > Triticum > Triticum dicoccoides. The sequence continues at coordinate 194,952,387 of NC_041392.1, forward strand.
CCTCTACTACATGGTGGAGCAATGGGAGAGGCACCTGTATGGAGGTGGTCAGGAATCTGGGAGACTCACGCTGGTCGTAGCGCCGCAGTTAAAATGATAATGGCAAGTCAAATTACGGGGCCCCACCTGTCCAGCAGTAACTCGCTGTCAAATCACACAGCCCTACGTTTGCAGCAGCCTACTCCCTCGTCTTCTCGCGTCTCTGTCGAACCGACTAGGCGGAACTACCCCGCCGCCTACCGCGCAGGAAAAGCCCCGCCCTCGACTTTTAAATAGTATACATTATTACTAATTTTGTATCCATGGATTGCGCCCGCGCCATGGAGAAAAGCATCTAGAAAACGGAGGAGGGACGGTGGTCTTGCAATAGAGAAGAGGGAGAGGCGAGACGGTGGTTTTGAAATGGAGATGATGGAGAGGAGAGGAGGTGATTTTGCAATGGAGAAGAGGGAGAGGAGCGTGCAGCAGCGATTTAGGATTGGACGAGAGGGCCGGCGCGCTCTGACTGGATCAAAATCAAAATCAATTTGGTGACATGCATTCACATTTTTCTTGTCAAATACAGTACGTGGTCAAACATTGACCCATAATACGCGAAACAACAAAAAATACTTCCAAGACCAGCGTCGCTCTTCCGCTCTTCTCCTCTTAAACCACCGCCGCTCCTCTCCTGTTCCAATCTAAATGCAGCGCCACTGCTCTCCTCTTCCGTTTCAAAACCACCGCCCCTCCTCTCCTGTTCCAGTCCAAAACTAGCGTCGCTCCTCTCCCGTTCTAATCCAAAACTAGCGCTGCTCCTCTCCTCTTCCATTCAAAAACCACCGCTGGTGAGTGAAGGTGTTGTGGAGAAGTAGATCGATGGAGGAGTACAACCGATACGTGAGGATCACAGACGGCGACCCTATGAAGCTAGCTAGGATGTTGGAGATACAGTCTTGGTTTGACAACAAGGACCAACTAGCGGCGACGGCGACATCCATGGCCAAATATCTGCAACAGAGCGAAAAGGCGGCGATACTCCCGGAGGGAGTCACGACGGAGTACATAGAGCTGCTTCTCTGGGCCATGGAGCAAATAGATTCACCGAATCCGATCGTGAGGGAGCGGTGGTGGGAGTATCGATCCCAGATGGAGCATCCACCAGAGATTGAAGGATCGAGCATCTACAGGGTGCCGTTTGTGAGGGTGTCCTGCCAGAGCGAGCTGGTGGAGTCTTCGTCGACCGAACCCAACTGCAAGAGGAGAAAAGCAGTTGGCCTGATGACGCTTCCCCGCCATCGTCTCCCTCGCCGTTCACATCGTCTCATGGGGCGGCTGTCTGCCGCCGAGGAATAGGAGGGGGCTGCCCCCCAGCCCAATAGTTGGGCAGGTTGTGAATTGTCAGGAGGAGCTTAGGGTTGTTAGTATTTGCAGGTTATGAATTGTGTTTTGTGTTGTGTATTTTGAGAGTACTTTCAGATATGAATGTCTTTTGAATTTCAGATTTGCAGTATTGAGCATATGAAGTATTTTATGAATTCTAGATATCTATTTTAGCACTTAAAATGTAGTTTCATAGGAGTATAAAAGTGCAGACAATGTGATTCTCAGAGAAGAAACTGCAAGTTTCAGTTTCAGATAAGAAACTGCAACTTTCAGAGGCAGAGCATTTATATTAACACGGCCTTTTCAAACAGGGTTAACGTCATGTTGGAAGTTTTATTCATGGTCGAAAATGGAACTACCAACCAGTTAACATCATGCTGATCAACATTCATGCATAGCACATCCTCATATGATGCACAGTCAAAATGCCCACACAATGTCGAGTGTGCGAAACACAAAGAAAACGAGGGACGAAGTTTTGGCAAGTGTTGGACGTGGTTTTGGGCTGCCCCGTCTAGGCTTTCATTTTTAACATGCGCAGCCCACGTCCTCGGATGGGAGGTCCATAGGCCTGTTTATATTTTCTTAGGGCCGTCATGTATCGACCGGCCTATGGACCTCCCATTCGAGGTTTTATTTTTGGCAGCCCAATTTATGTATTTTTTTGAAGAAAACGCAGAGGTCTGTTCTATTTTTCTATATAAGAATAGGAACGCCAGGTCCAACTTATGTTTCCCTTCTAACTATATTATACTATATATTTAAATTATTTTATATGTTGACTGTTTAGTTCACATAATTGGAAAATAGATGACCGCTCTCGCGATCCCCTTCGCCCCCGCCACCACCTCCACCCTCGCCGCCGCCATAGATCTCGCCGCCACCCCCCGCCTCCTATCTCCGGGCGCGCCTTCCCCCCTCAGCAAGTCCGCTCGCGCGCCCCATGGAGTCACCGGCCATATCCACGGGGGAATGGCTGGAAGACAGGCAGATGTACATGATGCATCTCCCACATGTCTACAAAGCCTTCCCGCGGATGCTCCAGCCGCTCGACTCCGTCGCGCCAGCGGTGCTGCGGGAGACTCGAGGGAGGAGATGGAGGGAGCGAGCGATGCGGATCCGCGACGACACTTTCTCTTGGACCCAGTGCGTGCGCGAATGGAGGGAAGCAGAGGAGGAAGCTGCGAGCGAGGAAGCCAAGGAGGGACCGAATCCGTTCTCTCACTCGCGCAGGTATGCTCGGATGTGCAAGGATCATGTGGATTGGGATCTGCTGAATCTAGCCCTGCGGATCTACTTCGAAGGAGATTTCTCAGAGAAGCACAGGATGCCCCACCCCAGTGAGCCGACAATTGCATTCGTTCGATGGGCGAAAGGAGAAGTGAATTCAGGAGATCCACGCCGTGCTGCGAGATGGGAATGCTTGACTAGACTCCTGCCCACCAGCACGCCACCAGAGCCGGAGCAGGTGGATCCCCTACCTTACCTCTCCCCCAAACCTGCAGAAGATTGAAATTAGGCTTGCAATCTGCTTCAATTGAGCTGTCTGGTGGTTATTTCTGCTTCCTGAGAGACAACATCTGGCTGGAGGATGAGAAGGAACCAGGAACTCCGATGAATTTTCCCTATTACAATGGGGGGGAGCATCGGTTGGGCAGTGGTACGGCCCACCTCCGCCCCAAATGGGGGCACAATCTAGGCAGGCTCCTGTAATTTCCCAAGATCAATCTGCCGGTGGTTATGACTCTCAGATCAGTGAGAAATCTCAAGGCAAGAATCAGCAAAAGAAGAAATAGGACATCCAGAAAACTGCTCCTGCCCCTGCTTCGGGCCTTATGGCATACTCTAAGGTGATCTGCTGCAACTATGGGGAACCAGGGCATCATTTGGATAAATGTGTCAAGCCCAAGAGTTGTTTTATCTGCAAAATGGTTACCCATAAAGTTGAGAATTGCCCTATCAGAAGGAAAACCCATAGTTCTGCTAGATATATTGGAAGTGCTGCTCCAGGATTATGTCCACCATTGACAGAATTTTCTGTGACACAGAATTAGATAGTTTTCCCCTTTCTAGTTGTAGAGCTCTGCCCAGATGTGGCAGTGACCACACTCCTTTGCTCTGGGACTCTGGTCTTAACCAAACTCCAAAGAGCAATAGTTTTAAATTCGAAAAGTTGTGGTTGCTTAGAGAAGATTTTACTGAGCTAGTCAGGAAAATCTGGAATGAGCCTACTGGGAGCAGTTGCCCCCCTAGAAAATTGGCAGATCAAAATCAGGAGATTTAGAAGAACTACCAATGGGTGGAACTCCAATGAGGAAGCTAATCTTAGAAGATAGAAAAGGCTTCTCCCCCTTGAGTTTGATTCTGTAGATATTAAGGCAGAAACCACTGACCTCTCTGAGGCTGAGACTAATAGATTAAACTTTGTCCATGGAGAGCTCAAGAAAATTTGCCTTCAAGAAGAAATCAAAGCCAAACAAAGGTCTAGAGATAGGAACATTAAGGAGGGTGATAGAAATACTGCTTACTTCCATGCAATAGCTAACCAGAGGAGGAGGAAAACCCTCATTCACTCCCTTGATGGCCCTAATGGCCCTGTTACTGAGGTAGATGAGATGCTGAAAGTGGCTAGTGACTTCTACAAAGACCTGTTTAAGAAAGAAAACCCTTCTGGGTTCTCTCTACAAAACAAATTTTTCTCTGCTTCTGAAAAAGTCTCTCCTGCTGAAAATGAGCTGCTAGAAGCCCCTTTTTCAGAGACAGAGGTGAAGGAAGCCATTTTTAGATCTTATCCTGATGGGGCTCCTGGTCCTGATGGGATTCCCTTCTTGTTTTACCAGCATTTTTGGGACTTGGTGAAAAATGATCTCTTAGATCTTTTCCAAGCCTTTCATAGAGGAGAGTTGGATCCCGCAACTTACTCATGGGGGTCTATTGGGGTCAAGTTAAATAACTGTGAAAGTGATTTTTTCCTTGCTGGTAAAGGCCTTAGGCAAGGTGACCCCATCTCCCCGCTTTTGTTTAATTTAGTAGTAGATGTTCTTACTGAAATGCTGAGCAAAGCTGCTGATCATAGTCTGATTGCAGGGCTTTGTCCTGAGGTCTTCCCTGGTGGCATCATCTGCCTTCAATATGCAGATGATACCATCCTTTTCTTAGACAATGACTCCACACATGCTAGCAATCTGAAAATTGTTCTAACCTGGTTTGAACAAGTCTCAGGCATGAGAATCAACTACTCTAAAAGCGAACTCATCCCTATCAACATGGATGATCAGGAGTTAGCTGACTTTCTCTCTATTCTAGTCTGTAATAAAGGTAACTTCCCCATTAAGTACCTAGGTATCCCTCTCCACTATGGTAAACTGAGGAGAGAGGATACCCAACCCCTTCTGGAGAAAATCATTAAAAGGATTGCTGGGTGGAGGGGCAAACTTCTCTCTTACAGAGGTAGATTGATCCTCATACAAGCTTGTTTGGCTAGCATTCCAGTGTATCTCCTCTCCTTCTTCAAGTTCCCTAAATGGGCAGTGAACCTCATCAATTCTCAGATGTCTCATTGCTTGTGGAATGATTTTGAGGGAAATAGGAAGCTACACCTTGCTAATTGGGCCCTAGTCTCTATGAAAAAAGATTTTGGAGACCTAGGCATACCTAACCTCCAAGAAATTAACATCTGTCTTCTAGGGTCTTGGATTAAAAGATTCTATGAGGAAGACCTGAAACCCTGGAAGCTTCTTATTGCCCATAAATACGTAGGAAATAAACCTAATATTTTTGTCCCTTCCTCCAACCCTAAGACCTCTAGATTCTGGAAAGGATTAAAATCTATTATGCATGCTGTGAAATTTGGCTACAGATGGAACATAGGGGATGGGAGTAGAACCAGGTTCTGGGAAGATACTTGGTTTGGCACATCCCCCCTAGTAGTCCAATTTTGGCCTATTTACTCTGTCCGCAATGAGCTTAACAAAAGTGTCAATGACGTTTGGGACGGTCAATGCCTAAAACTCTCTTTTAGAAGGAACTTTAGTGATAGTCTCATGGAACAATGGTTTGAGTTGGAGGAAATTGCCAAAAGCATTACCTTTATTGCCGAGCCGAATGCCCTGATTTGGCAGCTGGACAATAAGGGGAAGTATTCCTCCAGCTCCCTCTATCATGTTATCAACTTTAGAGGGGTTCAACCCGTGTTTATCCCTGCCATCTGGAAATAGAGAGTTCCCCCTAAAATTCATGTATTTCTCTGGCTTCTCTCCAAAAATAAATTGATGACTAGGGATAACCTTAGGAAGAGACACATCATCAAACCCCTTGATTGTGTTTACTGCTTGGAACAAGAGTCTTGTTCTCACCTATTTTTTGAATGTATAGTTGCTAAACATCTCTGGGCCCACATTGATGAATATTTCTCTAGTCAGATTGGCTCATCCTTCGAATCTGTCGCTAGATTCTGGATTGCTACCAAAAAGTGCTCAGTTTTAAACACTGTTAGCTCAGATGTCCTTTGGTGCCTCTGGAAATATAGAAATGCTATGATTTTCAGTAACACCTCCTGGATTTCCATTCCGCAGGTCTTGAGGTTGATCAGGAACATGGTGAGGAACTGGGCGATTCTCTCCTCCGGATCGGACAAGGACAAGTTGATGAGCTTCGTGGAAACCCTAACAAGATCCCTCCAGAAACCGTTGGCGATCACTTGTGGTTGAACAAGGCTGGACCTGCTCTGGGGCTGGACCCGTGGGCTCGTCTCAAGATCTCTGATGAAGATGATGGGCACCTCGCGCCGAAAAAGAGGGACATCCACCATGCTACGCCTTCCAGCCCGGTGTCTCCGCTTGCTTACTGGTCGCCGCAGGCCGACACGACCCCTCGGCTGAAGACCATGAAGGCTTCGCTGGACCCTCCTTGTGTCATTTGAGTGCTCTATCCACTCTGCCTTTGGCACCGCTCAGGTGATTTGTGTTATTCAGAGAACTTGTTCATCCACCCCCCTAGTTTGTAGCTTTTCTACCTTTGCTTTCGAACTGCTCTTTGAGCTGCTGTATCAGAATATGTTGTGGTTTCGTTCTCAGCAATGGAACCGGGGAGATGCTCCCTGTTTTTCTAAAAAAAATTATTTTATATGTTATTATATAAAGCTTGGTAAGACTGTAAATTTAAGGACAAATGTAATAATATCACTTATTATTTAAATATATTTATAACAAAATGCTCAGCCCCTTTTTATTTTTTGATAACATTGATGGCCCAACCCAACACTATAATTAGAATCAGCCCAGCAAAATTGTGTATTTCGAGAAAGTGCAAATGGGCTGTAATTTTTTAGGAAATAAAATAAACGAGCCGCATGGACGCTACATTATTTGTTCACCCAGCCCAGCTAATGGATGTAATTCAAAAACAAAGATCAAATTGACTGTAAATTCTACCGCGCAAAAAAAGACTGTAAATTCTGAAAAAATGGGTTGAATACGTGCCAAATTTTTGGAGGCTGAAATGTGGGCCAATAGGTCGAAGCCAATGCAAGTCATTGTCAATTTAGTCAACAAATGATTCTGACATGTTAGCCGTTGGAGTTACATCCAACGACCGGCATCCATCTTCAATCTCTCGTCTTCTTCCTCCAGCGCCGCCGGGACCACCTCCCGCCTCCTGCTGCTAGTAGCTCTGCTTAGCACGCTTCGCTACGAAGCGCTACTCCACCATTGGCTAGGCCATACCTCCACCCCTCCACACCTCCTGTTCTTCTCCACCGACTGTCGAACCACACCGCACTAGAACCAGTTAACCCGTGTACACCTCTATGTCCGCGACTCTACTCCCGGGTCTTCCCATCTCCGGCTCGTTGCTGTCCGGGGCCTCGCTGTCGTCCACCACCTTGGATGCGCTCGGCGCGGCGTGGTCAACATGGTCAACGAACGACACCATTGAAAGTAGACTATGCGTGGAGAGGCTGACAGCTGGGTCCACGGCCGCACACAAGGAAATGCCTCCTTATTATGCGCAAAATAATGATTCCTCCACCTGACATCTGGGACCCACCGGAAGGGCCTCTGTATTTCACAAAAATAATGTGCCCCCCGCTGACATGTCAGACCCACCAGCTATCTTCGCACGCAAGGAAGTGCCTCCTTATTACGCACAAAAAAATGAATACTCCCCCGGCTAGCTAGGACCCACCTTGCTGGGAGGCTGACTTGTGGGCCTACTAAGTTGACAAGGACGAAGGGCTTTGTCAACTTAGTCAATATGAATGATTCTAGCTCCAGTGACCGTACGATGTCCATGCAATGACCGTAGTGCTTCTTCAACCTCTGGTCTTCTTGCTCCAGCCGCCCAAAGCAGCGCCGGTCGTGTTGCAGGCTCCTGCCTCCCGTGGTCGGCTATGCTGCCACAGAGGCCTCACCGCCCCCTACTATTCCCACCGCTGGCCAGGCCCTGCGGCGATGATAGCCTCACACCGCAGCCGAACCAGTGAACCCTCGTAGTCCTCTCCGCGGGCTTCCACTGTCGCGTCGTCCCCTTCCTAGGCCTCGCCGTCGTCCACAGCCGTGGTGCTCTCCGCGCCGCGTGGTCAACATGGTCAAGGAACGACTTCCATCGAAAGAGTACTGTACGTGGAGAGGCTGACAACTGGGTCCACGGCCACAGCCCAATTTTTTTGTGACTTGCCAAGTAAGTCGCTTTGTCAGGCCTGTTGGGCTGCAGATCTTTCAAGACGAGTAGAGCTTTCATTCGGCTGGCCGTGAAAATGGCCCATCAGTAATGATCAATGGGTTGTACATTTTTAAAACACATCAAACCGGCAATTAGTTTCAAATATCTTTTTTCATTTCAAGATTTTAAATTACATTAATTTTTATGCGTGGAGAATTTGTTGGATTTTATATTGATATACATTTATTTTTAAAATCAGTTTGAATGTGAGTTGAAATTTCGGGATTAAAAACAGTTCGGACCGCACCGAAATATGCAAAACTTCGTATAATTTTTTAACTGTTGCCACAATATGTGCTGTAATGCTAACAAAAAGAATATGGGCTCCAAAAAAACCTTAAGAATTAGCAAATGGGATGTAAATTATTAGAAATAATGGCAGATGGGTTGTATGCTGTTTTCCACAGATTTGAGGCTTTCCTAAAAAAAGGTTGACGCACAAGCATTGACTGTTGGATGTCCATCCAATGGCCGTCGTGCTTCTTCAATCTCTGCTCTTCCTTCTCCAGCCGCTCAAACAACCACCGGCGGGACTGCCTGCTCCCTCCTTCTCGCGGCCGGCTGTGCTGCCGCACAGGCCTCACCGCTCGACCGTACTCCCATCGCTGGCCTAGCCATCCCTCTACTCACCCACACCTGCTGTTATTCTCCGGCGACGGCAGACGAACCAGTAAACCCTCGTACAGTCGTACTCCCCTCCACGTGGGAAACAACTGTTGAGTCTTCCCTGCCTCCGTGTCATTCCCTTCCTAGGCCTCGCCGTCGTCCACCGCCCTGGTGCTCTCGGCGCGGCCTGGTCATAGTGGTCAACGACCGACATGCATCTGAAGTGGACTTTACGTGGAGAGGCCGACAGCTGGGTCCACGGCCGCACGCAAGGAAATGCCTCCTTATTACGCGCAAAATAATGATTCCTCCACCTGACATCAGGGACCCACCGAAAGGGCCTCTGTATTTCGTGAAAAAACGTTACCGCCGCTGACAGCTCAGACCCACCAGCTATATCTTTGCACGCAAGGAAGTGCCTCCTTATTACGCACAAAAAATGAATACTCCCCCTGTTAGCTGGGACCCAGTATAGTGGCAGGCTGACTTGTGGGCCTACTAAGTTGATGGGGATGGAGGGCTTTGTCAACTTAGTCAATATGCACGATTCTAGCTCCAGTGACCGTACGATGTCCATCCAACGACCGTAGTGCTTCTTCAACCTCTGGTCTTCTTGCTCTAGCCGGCCAAACCAGCGCCGGTCGTGCCTCGTGCTCCTGCCTCCCTTGGCCGGCTGCGATGCGGCGGAGGCCTCACCGCCCCCTACTACTCCCACCGCTGGCCAGGCCATCCCTCTACTCACCCACACCCCCTGTTATTCTGCGGCGACGTCAGCCTCACACCGCAGTGAACTAGTGAACCCTCGTACTCTTCTACGCATTGGCATCCACTGCCGCGTCTTCCCTGGCTCCGCGCCGTCCCCTTCCTAGGCCTCGTCGTCGTCCACCGCCCTGGTGCTCTCGGCGCAGCGTGGTCAACGTGGTCAAGGAACGGCTTCCATCGGACTTGGACTGTACGTGGAGAGGCTGACAGCTGGGTCCACAGCCGCAGCAAGGAAGTGCCTCCTTATTACGTGCAAAATAATTATTCCTCCACCTGATAGCGGGACCCACCGGACGGGCTATCGTATTTCCCGAAAAAAAAACGTTTCCCACTGACTGCTGGGACCCACCAGCTACATCTTCGCACGCAAGGAAGTGCGTCCGGGGAAAAAAATAAAACGATTCGTCCCCTTACCGCTGGGACTGACCAGCTACATCTTCGCGGGCAAGGAAGTGCCTGATAGTCGGGACCCACCTGGTCGAAGCGTACGTAGCGTTGTCATTCTGGTCGCGAACATGTACGTACATACTGGTCGATGTAGAGGCGCGCACGTGTCGTAGTAGAGGCGCGCACGTAGCATTTACATGTACGTACAGCGGCCAGGGTGCAAGAAATAAAATATGGCCACGTATGTGTACATACGGGCGGGGTCTCGAACGCCTACTCGCGCATACGTACGGTGACAGCTCGTGTACATGGCTGGGTCAGAACGGAGAAACAGCGTCGTCATCGTGTTCATGGGGAGGCAACGGAATGTGTCGTGTTCATGGGGAGGCAACGGAATGCGTCGTGTTCACTGGGAGGGCTTGGACCGAACATGCGATGGAAACGAGGCCTGGCGTACCGCAGAACGGAGGAAACGGCCTTGTGTTCGACCGGCCACATTCGAAACAGGATCCTGTTCATTGGGAGGGGTCTAGCGTACCGCAAAACGGAGGAAACGGACCTCCTACGGTCGAAACGGGGGTCCTGTTGATCATGAGGGGTGTGGCGTACCGCAAAACGGAGGAAACAGACTTGTGTTGGAGTGCTACGGTCGAAATGGGGGTCCTGTTCATCGGGAAGGGTGTCGCGTACCGCAAAATGGGACTCCACGGGATATTGTTCATCTCCACCGTCGACCTCCTCCAGCCTCCACGGGCTCCTCTTCATCCAGCCTCCACGGGCTCCTCTTCATCCAGCCTCCACCGCGCGCTACTCCACCGGCTACTGTTCAACCACCCCTCCACCATCTACTGTTCATCCAGCCCTCCACACCACGGCGGCCTGTTCAACCACCCCTCCACGGGCACCCCTCC
>NC_041392.1:194963341-194994630 GCF_002162155.2 Triticum dicoccoides
CTCCACCGTCTACTGTTCATCCAGCCCTCCACACCACGGGGTCCTGTTCAACCACCCCTCCACCATCTACTGTTCATCCAGCCCTCCACACCACGGGGTCCTGTTCATCCACCCCTCCACGGGCACCCCTCCATCGTCTATAGTTCATCCAGCCCTCCACCACACCACGGGTCCTGTTCATCCAAAGGCAACGCCACCGCTCACTGTTCATCCAAACCCCCCGCAACGCTCACTGTTCATCCCATCGATCGCCTTCAGTTAGCAGCAGTAGCGAAGGAATCGCTCGATCGGGTTCAGTTAACAGCCATCGATCGATCGCTCGGGTTCAGTAATGCGTAGCCTGCATTGCAATCGCTCGGGTTTAGTTAGAGCCAACGCCTCGCACACACGCGCGTACGTGTACGAGAGAAACGCGCATCGCTCGGCCCCCGACCTCCCACCGTAACCGGGAACTCCCCGAAATCCCCCCCCCCTCGCTTCTACCACGATTTTTTCCGTCATGGACAGCCCAAAGAATGTCATGCAGCTGCATCTCCGGCCCGCCCAGGATGAAAAGCCCATTTTCTGTCATGATTTTTTTCATAGAAGTAGGAGCCCACCACATCTATGATGATACCGGGTTTTGTCACAATTGTCATCATAGAAGTGTCATATGTATGACAGAATTTTTTTTCGTTCGGCCCAAAATGTCACGGATGTGTCTTTTTTTGTAGTGCTTGCTCTTACTTGGCAGTGTGATATGTGGTTGAATGTTGCATATGGTGTCTACCTTCTAATTAGGGTAAATTGCATCTGCTTAGTTAACACATTATACCTGTGAATATGACATGTGTTCCTATTTTTGGTACATATTACATCTTCCTATTAACCATGTTCTTAATCAAACTACTTTTCTTATTTATCCCTCACCAATCACTTCTGACGAGACACCTTCAAGTTGACAGTGTAATATTGGTTGCATCTTGCATATCATTTCAAACATGTATCCTCTAGTTTGTTGAAGTGCCACTAATAATGAGACACATCTAACTTGGTAGAGTGATTGTGGTTGGATCTTTCATATGGTGTCTAGATTGCATTGTTTCCAATTTGTTGAAATGCCTTTTGCTTAGCGTTTTTCATAAATATTCCATCCTCCTACAATGTGGTTGCCATACATAAAAGTTGTGTTCGTCAGTATCATGCATCAACAAATTTGGAAGCGCGAATTTCATTCCTTTTTCTTGTGTGTTTACTTGACAAGAAAAAATCTAAAAGGACAAAGGCACGGAATGATGGTGGTCCTTTGGAGCAACCGAAACAGATGATCTCTGCAGATTCTCCTGCTACTCCTACTGCAGTGCAAGTTCCAAATCTCATCTCCCCTACTCCACAACCCCAGGTGCTTGCTATTACATGGCAGTGTGATATCTGGTTGCATGTTGCATATGGTGCCTAGCTTGTATTGCTCCTAATTTGTTAAATTGCATCTCCTTAGCTTACACATTATACATGTGAATATGACACGCCTTCCTGTTTTTTGTACATACTACATCTGCCAATCACATCATGTTCTTACATCAAACTACTGTTCTTGTGTACCCTGCATATATCGCTTATGATGAGATAGTCACGCCCGTGGGTTAGTATGAGATGCGCTACTCTTATAAAGAGTGCAGTTTCATCCTCTCCACGTGATTATCAAGAAACAGCAAGCCTAAATGAAGATATTGAACGTAGCTCTATACTTGAATACCGCACTTCCCCTACACCACCATCACAGGTGCTTGCTCTAACTTCGCAGTGTGATATGTGGTTGCATGTTGCATACGGTGTCTAGCTTGTAATGCTTCTAATTAGGGTAAATTGCATCTGCTTAGTTTACACATTATACCTGTGAATATGACATGCCTTCCTATTTTTTGGTACACACTACATCTATGTGTTAACCATGTTCTTACATGAAACTACCTCTCTTCTGCATCCTGCATCAATCACTTACGAAGAGACACCTTTATTCATTGCAAATTGCATATTATTTCTAGCCTGTTGCAATGTATTGCTTCTAATTTGGTTAAATACATTTGTTAGGCCACCCTTTTAATTTGGCAGAGTGATATTGGTTTCATCTTTCATATGGTTTCTAGCTTGCATTGCTTCTAACTAGTTCAAACACCTTGTGCTTAGTTTACACTTTATACATCATACATGTCAATATGTCATGCCGTCCTGTTTTTCATACATATTCCATCCTCCTATCATGCGGCTGCCTTACATGAAAAGTAGTGCTCGTCAGTATCATGCATCAATGAGTTCTGCAGAGCAAATTTTATTCCTTTTTCTTGTGGGTTTGACTTGACAAGGCAAAATCAAAAAAGAGGAAGGAAAAGAGTAAGGAAGGAAATGATGGTGGTCCTATACAGCAATGTAAACGGAGCATCTGTACAGATTCTCCTTGTACTGCTAGTGCATTACAAGTTCCAAGTCTCCGCTCCCCTACTCCACCATCCAAGGTGCTTGATCTAACTTGGCAGTGTGATATCTGGTTGCATGTTGCATATGGTGTCTAGCTTGTATTGCTCCTAATTAGTGTAAACTGCATCTTCTTAGCTTACACATGATATGTGTGAATATGACATGCTTTCTTGTTTTTGGTACATACTATATTTGTCTATCACACCATGTTCTTACATGAAACTACTCTTCTTGTGTATCCTGCGTAGGTCACATATGATGGGACACCTTTAAGTTGGTAGTGTGATATTGGTTTGCATCTTGAATATGATTTCTAGCATGTAGTGATTCTAGTTTGATGAACGCCACCTATGAGTTTTAACTTGGCAGAGTGATATTGATTGCACCTTCCATATGGTGTCTAGCTTGCAGTGCTTCTAATTTGTTGAAGTGCCTTCTGCTTAGTTACCACATCATATGTGTGAATATGTCAAGCTGTCTAGTTTTTCGTACATATTCCATCCTCGTATCATGACTTTGCCTTTCATCAGAGTAGTGTTCGTCAGTATCATGCATGAATGAGTTCTGAAGAGCGAATTTTATTCCTTTTTCTTGTCGGTTTGACCTCACAATGCAAAATCAATAAAGCAGAAGGAAATTAGTAAGGCATTGGATGATGGTGGTCCTTTCGAGCAACTGAAATAGAGGGTCTCTACAGATTCTACTCCGCTATCCTCCCAACAAGATTCGCAAGACAACGCAAGGCTAGACAATCAACGTAGCTGTGTAGATGATGAGCACATCTCCCCTACTCCACCATCACAAGTGCTTGCTCTAACTTGGCACTATTATATGTTGTTGCATGTTGCGTATGATGTCTATCTTGTATTGCTTCTAACTTTGTTGAATTGCATCTGCTTACTTTACACATAATGCCTGTGAATATGACACGTGTTCCTATTTCTAGAACATACTATATCTGATCACACCATGTTCTTACATCAGACTACTGTTCTTGCATATCCCGCATCAGTCACTTATGATAAGGCACCTTTAAGTCGCCACTGTGATATTGGTTGTGTCTTGCATATGATTTCTAGCATGTACTGCTTCTAATTTGTTGAAACGCCAGACAATTTGAACTTGGCAGAGTGATATTGGTTGCACCTTTCATATGGTGTCTAGCTTGCACTGCTTCTAATTTGTTGAAATGCCTTCTACTTAGTTACCACATCATAGGTGCGAATATGTCACGCCGTCCTGTTTTTCGTACATATTCCATCCTCGTATCATGTGTTTGCCTTTCATCCGAGTAGTGTTCGTCGATATCATGCATGAATGAGTTCTGAAGAGCGAATTTTATTCCTTTTTCTTATCGGTTTGACTTCACAATGCAAAATCAATATAGCTGAAGGAAATTAGTCCGGCAGTGGATGATGGTGGTCTTTTGGAGCTACTCAAACAGAGGGCCTCTACAGATACTACTCCGCCATCCTACCAACAAGATTCGCAAGACAACACAAGGCTAGACAGTCAACGTAGCTGTGTAGATGATGAGCACATCTCCCCTACTCCACCATCACAGGTGCTTGCTCTAACTTGGCACTATTATATGTGGTTGCATGTTGCGTATGATGTCTAGCTTGTATTGCTTCTAACTTTGTTGAATTGCATCTTCTTACTTTACACATAATGCCTGTGAATATGACACATGTTCCTGTTTCTAGAACATACGTGTAGATGATGAGCACATCTCCCCTACTCCACCATCACAGGTGCTTGCTCTAACTTGGAGCTGTTATATGTGGTTGTGTGTTCCATATGATGTCTAGTTTGTATTGCTTCTGATTTTGTTGAATTGCATCTACGTAGCTTACAACTTATACCTGCAACAATCACTTACCGATAAGACACATTTAACTTGGGAGTGTGATGTAGGTTGCATCTTGCATTGTCTTCTAGCTTGTACTGCTTCTAATTTCTTGAAATGGCACTTACGACGAGACACTTTTTACCTGATAGAGTGATATTGGTTGCATGTTCATATGGTGCCTAGCTTTCATTTTCTCTAATTTTGTTAAAATACCTTCTGTTTACTATTTTTCATACATATTCCATCCTCCTATCGTACGTCTGAATATGCAATGCTGTCTTTTTTTGTATATATTCGATCCTCCTATCCTGTGCTTGCCTTACATCAAAGTAGTGTTCGTCTGTATCATGCATCAACCAGTTATGCAGAGCTAATTTTATTCATCTTATTTTGGTTTTGACTTTATAAGGCAACATGAGAAAATAGGAAGAAAAAGAGTAAGTTAGGGGATGTTGGTGGTCCTCTGGACCGACGCAAACAGAGACTCTCTAGATTTGCCACTGCTACTGCTAATGAAGTTGAAGTCCCAAGTCTACATGATGAGTTCATCTCCCGTACTCCACCATCGCAGGTGCGTGCTCTAAGTTGACAGTGTGATAATTGGTTTCATGTTGCATATGTTGTCTAGCATGTATTTCTTCTATTTTGATTAAATTGCACCTGCTGAGTTTATACGTTATACATGTGCATATGACATGCCTTTCTATGTCTAGAATACACTGCATCTATCAATCATACCATGTTCTTACATCAAAATACTGATGTTGTGTATCCGGCATCAGTCACTCATGATTGGACGCTTTTAACATGGCAGTTTGATAGTGGTTGCATCTTGCATTGATTACTACGTTGTACTGCTTCTAATTTTTTGAAATGCCACTTATGACAAGACACTTTTAACTAGCCAGAGTGATATCGGTTGCATCTTTCATATGGTTTCTAGCTTGCATTACTTCTATTTTCTTGAAAATCCTTATGCTAAGTTTACACATCGTAGCTGTTAATATGTCACGCCGTCCTGTTTTTCTTACATATTCCATCCTCATACGGTTGTCTTACATCAAAGTATTGCATGTCTGTATCATGCATCAATGAGTTCTGAAGAGCGATTTTATTCTTTTGTGTTGTGGGTGTGCCTTGACATGGAAAAGTCAAAAAAGTGCAAGGAAAAGAATATAGTAGCGAATGGTGTTACTCGTCGGGTGAAACAAAAAAGAATCTGCCCTCGAGATTCTGCTGGTACCTATAGTGCAGTAGAAGGTCCATGTCCATCGGCTAAATCTACAAACACAGTATCACCTGCTCCACTAGCTTCAGCATCCGCTTCAACTATACCAGCATCTCAACGAGTTACTCGTCCGTTTGCTCCGGAACTGGCCAGTTCCTGCTACCCCTTGAGCACTGTGTTGGTTTTCCCTTGAAGAGGAAAGGGTGATGCAGCAAAGTAGCGTAAGTATTTCCCTCAGTTTTTGAGAACCAAGGAATCAATCCAGTAGGAGACTACACGCAAGTCCCTCGTACGTACACAAGCAAATAAGAACCTCGCAACCAATGCGATAAAGGGGTCGTCAATCCCTTCACGGTCACTTACGAGAGTGAGATCTGATAGAGATAATAATAATAAGATAAATATTTTTGGTATTTTTATGATATAGATTGAAAGATAAATATTGCAAAATAAACGGTAATAGAAATAGCTTGTTGACGGGAGATTAATATAATCGAGAATAGACCCGGGGCCATAGGTTTCACTAGTGGCTTCTCTCAAGATAGCATAAGTATTACGGTGGGTGTACGAATTACTGTCGAGCAATTGATAGAAAAGTGCATAATTATGAGAATATCTAGGCATGATCATGTATATAGGCATCACGTCCGCAACAAGTAGACCGAAACGATTCTACATCTACTACTATTACTCCACACATCGACCGCTATCCAGCATGCATCTAGAGTATTAAGTTCATACGAACAGAGTAATGCATTAGG
Organism: Triticum dicoccoides; assembly: GCF_002162155.2. Classification (NCBI taxonomy): domain Eukaryota; kingdom Viridiplantae; phylum Streptophyta; class Magnoliopsida; order Poales; family Poaceae; genus Triticum; species Triticum dicoccoides. Next base: position 194,969,637 of record NC_041392.1, read on the forward strand.
CAAGATGACATGATGTAGAGGGATAAACTCAAGCAATATGATATAACCCCCATCTTTTTATCCTCGATGGCAACAATACAATAGGTGCCTTGCTTCCCCTACTGTCACTAGGAAAGGACACCGCAAGATTGAACCCAAAGCTAAGCACTTCTCCCATTGCAAGAAAGATCAATCTAGTAGGCCAAACCAAACTGATAATTCGAAGAGACTTGCAAAGATAACCAATCATACATAAAAGATTTCAGAGAAGAATCAAATATTGTTCATAGATAAACTTGACCATAAACCCACAATTCATCGGATCTCGACAAACACACTTCAAAAAGAGTTACATCAAATAGATCTCCAAGAAGATCGAGGAGAACATTGTATTGAGATCCAAAGAGAGAGAAGAAGCCATCTAGCTAATAACTATGGACCCAAAGGTCTGAAGTAAACTAATCACACATCATCGGAGAGGCTATGGTGTTGATGTAGAAGCCCTCCGTGATTGATTCCCCCTCTGGCGGAGCTACGGAAAAGGCCCCAAGATGGGATCTCTTGGGTACAGAAGGTTGCGGCGGTGAAAATAGGGTTTCGTGGTGCTCCTGGATGTTTTCGGGGTATATGGATATATATATAGGAGGAAGAAGTTGGTCGGTGGAGCCACGAGGGGCCCACGAGGGTGGAGGGCGCGCACAGGGGGGTTAGGCGTGCCCCCTGCCTCGTGGCCTCCTCGTTGATTTCTTGACATCCACTCCAAGTCCCCTGGATCATGTTTGTTCCAAAAATAACTCTCCCGAAGGTTTTATTCTGTTTGGATTCCGTTTGATATTCCTTTTCCGCGAAACACTGAAATAGGCAAAAAAAACAGCAATTTGCACTGGGCCTTGGGTTAGTAGGTTAGTCCCAAAAATAATATAAAAGTGTATAAATAAGCCCATTAACATCCAGAACAGATAATATAATAGCATGGAACAATTATAAATTATAGATACGTTGGAGACGTATCAAGCATCCGCAAGCTTAATTCCTGCTCGTCCTCGAGTAGGTAAATGATAAAAACAGAATTTTTGATGTGGAATGCTACCTAGCACAATTCTCAATGTAATTTTCTTTGTTGTGGCATGAATGTTCAGATCCGAAAGATTCAAGACAAAATTTCAATATTGACATAAAAATAATAATACTTCAAGCATACTAACTAAGCAATCATGTCTTCTCAAAATAACATGGCAAAAGAAAGTTCATCCCTACAAAATCATATAGTTTGGTCATGCTCCATTTTCGTCACACAAGAATGCTCTCATCTTGCCCAACCCCGATGACAAGCCAAGAAATTGTTTCATACTTTAGTAATCTCAAACTTTTTTCGACTTCCATGCAATACATGAGCGTGAGCCATGGATATAGCACCATGGGGGGGATAAAATAATGATAGGGGGTTATGTGGAGAAGACAAAAAAAGGAGAAAGTCTCACATCGACGAAGCTAATCAACGGGCTAGGGAGATGCCCATCAATTGATGTCAATGCAAGGAGTAGGGATTGCCATGCAACGGATGCACTAGAGCTATAAATGTATGAAAGCTCAACAAAAGAAACTAAGTGGGTGTGCATCCAACTTGCTTGCTCACAAAGACCTATGGCATTTGAGGAAGCCCATTGTTGGAATATACAAGTCAAGTTCTATAATGAAAAATTCCCACTAGTATATGAAAGTGACAAAACAAGAGACTCTCTATCATAAAGATCATGGTGCTACTTTGAAGCACAAGTGTAGAAAAAAGGATAGTAGCATTGCCCCTTTTTTCTTTTATTTTTTTTATTTTTTTGGCCTTTCTCCTTTTTTTTATTTGGTACAATGTTCTATTAATGATGATCATCACACTTCTATTTATTTACAACTCAATGATTACAACTCGATACTAGAACAAAATATGACTCTATATGAATGCCTCCGGCGGTGTACCGGGAAGGGCAATGAATCAAGAGTGACATGTATGATAAATTATGCATGGTGGCTTTTCCACAAATACGATGTCAACTACACGATCATGCAAAGCAATATGAAAATGATGAAGCGTGTCATAAATGAAACGGTGGAAAGTTGCATGGTAATATATCTCGGAATGGCTATGGAAATGCCATAATAGGTAGGTATGGTGGCTGTTTTTGGAAGATATAAGGAGGCTTATGTGTGATAGAGCGTATCATGTCACGGGGTTTGGATGCACCGGCGAAGTTTGCACCTACTATCAAGGTGAGAAAGGGTAATGCACGGTACTAAAGAGGCTAGCAATGATGGAAGGGTGAGAGTGCGTATAATCCATGGACTCAACATTAGTCATAAAGAACTCACATACTTATTGCAAAAATCTACAAGTCATCAAAAACCAAGCACTACGCGCATGCTCCTAGGGGTATAGATTGGTAGAAAAACACCATCGTTCGTCCCCGACCGCCACTCGTAAGGAAGAAAATCAAAGAATACCTCATGTTTCAAATTTGTTACACAACGGTTACCATATGTGCATGCTACGGAACTTGCAAACTTCAACACAAGTATTTCTCAAATTCACAACTACTCAACTAGCACACTCTAATATCACCATCTTTATATCTCAAAACAATTATCAAGTATCAAACTTCTCATAGTATTCAATCCACTTTCTATGATAGGTTTTATTATACCCATCTTGGATGCCTATCATATTAGGACTAGTTTCATAACCAAAGCAAATTACCATGCTGTTCTAAAGTACTCTTAAAATAATATAAGTGAAGCATGAGAGATCAATAATTTCTATAAAATAAAACCACCACCGTGCTCAAAAAGATATAAGTGAAGCACTAGGGCAAAATTATCTAGCTCAAAAGATATAAGTGAAGCACATAGAGTACTCTAATAAATTTAAATTCATCTGTGTCTCTCCCAAAAGGTGTGTACAGCAAGTATTATTGTGGTAAAATATAAAGAAAAGACTCAAATCATACAATATGCTCCAAGCAAAACACATACCATGCGGTGAGTAAAAATATAGCCTCAAGTAAAGTTACCGATAGAAGAAGACGAAAGAGGGAATGCCTTCCGGGGCATCCCCAAGCTTAGGCTTTTGGTTGTCCTTTAATTTTACCTTGGGGTGCCTTGGGAATCCCCAAGCTTAGGCTCTTGCCACTCCTTGGTCCATAATCCATCAAATCTTTACCCAAAACATGAAAACTTCACAACACAAAACTTAAACAGAAAATCTCATGAGCTCCATTAGTATAAGAAAACAAACCACCACTTAAGGTACTGTAATGAACTCATTCTTTATTTATATTGGTGTTAAATCTACTGTATTCCAACTTCTCTATGGTTCATAACCTCTGATACTAGCCATAGATTCATCAAAATAAGCAAACAACACACGAAAAACAGAATCTGTCAAAAACAGAACAGTCTGTAGTAATCTGTAGGTTTAGAATACTTATGTAAACCCAAAAATTCTAAAATAAATTTATATACGTGAGGAATTTATCTATTAATCATCATCAAAAAGAATCAACCTAATCTCACTCTCCAGTAAAACATGGTAGCAAATCTCGTGAGCGCTAAAGTTTCTGTTTTTTACAGAAAGATCGCAAAGACTTTCCCCAAGTCTTCCCAAAGGTTCTACTTGGCACAAACACTAATTAAAAGCATAAAACCACATATAAACAGAGCCTATATGAATTATTTATTACTAAACAAAACCAAAAAGCAAGGAACAAAAATAAAATTGGGTTGCCTCCCAACAATCGCTATTGTTTAACGCCCCTAGCTAGGCATAAAAGCAAGAATAGATCTAGGTATTATCATATTTGGTATGCAATCCATAAGTAGCTCTCATAATAGATTCATAATGTAATTTAATTTTCTTTTAGGAAAGTGTTCCATGCCTTTCCTTAACGGAAATTGGAATCTAATATTCCCTTCTTTCATATCAACAATTGCACCAATCGTTCTAAGAAAAGGTATACCAAGAATGATGGGACATGTAGGATTGCAATCAATGTCAAGAACAATGAAATCTATGGGCACATAATTCCTATTTGCATCAATAAGAACATCATTAATCCTTCCCATAGGTTTCTTAATAGTGGAATCCGTGAGGTGCAAATTTAAAGAACAATCATCAAATTCACGGAAACCTAACACATCACACAAAGTTTTTGGAATCTTGGAAACGCTAGCACCCAAATCACATAAAGCATAGCATTCACGATCTTTAATTTTAATTTTAATAGTAGGTTCCCACTCATCATAAAGTTTTCTAGGAATAGAAACTTCCAATTCAAGCTTTTCTTCATAAGATTGCATTAAAGCATCAACTATATGTTTAGTAAAAGCTTTATTTTGATTATAAGCATGAGGAGAATTTAGCACGGACCGCAACAAGGAAATACAATCTATTAAATAACAATTATCATAATTAAATTCCTTGAAATCTAAAATAGTGGGTTCATTGCTATGTAAAGTTTTGACCTCATCAATCCCACTTTTACCAATTTTTGCATCAAGATCTAAAAACTCCGAATCATTGGGACGCCTTTTAACTAAAGTTGACTCATCTCCAGTCCCATCATTATAAAGATTCATATTGCGAAACAAAGATTTAATAGGAGACACATCAATCACTTTTAGATCTTCATCCTTATTATCATTAAGTTCTTCCGGTTTGGCGGCCATCTTATTAACTAAGGTGGCCTGATTATCCGAAATTTGGGCTATTAAGTTTTCAAGATGAGCGAACTGAGATTTCAGACCATAAAATTCTTTAGACATATCATCGAGCTCTTTACTTATGTACCCCATAAAACTTTTTTGTTCTTTAAGCTCGTTTCTGAAGAAATTATTATGCTCAAACTGCAAGGACATAAAACTTCTAACATTATTTTAAATTTCTTCCAACCTTCTAAGGTGAGGATCAAAACTTTTTGGTAAGGCCATTGAGGCAAACAATCCAACACACAAGCACACAAGAGGCGAGCGAGAAAGAGGCGAACGGAAAAAGAGGGCGAATAAAACGGAAAGGGTTAAGTGGGGGAGAGGAAAACGAGAGGCAAATGGCAAATAATGTAATGCGAGGGATAAGAGTTTGTGATGGGTACTTGGTATGTCTTGACTTGTGCGTAGATCTCCCCGGCGACGATGCCAGAAATCCTTCTTGCTACCTCTTGAGCACTGCGTTGGTTTTCCCTTGAAGAGGAAATGGTGATGCAGCAAAGTAGCATAAGTATTTCCCTCAGTTTTTGAGAACCAAGTATCAATCCAGTAGGAGACTACACGCAAGTCCCTCGTACCTACATAAACAAATAAGAACCTCGCAACCGACGCGATAAAGGGGTTTTCAATCCCTTCACGGTCACTTACGAGAGTGAGATCTGATAGAGATAATAATAATAAGATAAATATTTTTGGTATTTTATGATATAGATTGAAAGATAAAGATTGCAAAATAAACGGTAATAGAAATAGCTTGTTGACGGGAGATTAATATAATGGAGAATAGACCCGGGGGCCATGGGTTTCACTAGTGGCTTCTCTCAAGATAGCATAAGTATTACGGTGGGTGTACGAATTACTGTCGAGCAATTGATAGAAAAGTGCATAATTATGAGAATATCCAGGCATGATCATGTATATAGGCATCATGTCCACAACAAGTAGACCGAAACGATTCTACATCTACTACTATTACTCCACACATCGACCGCTATCCAGCATGCATCTAGAGTATTAAGTTCATAAGAACAGAGTAATGCATTAGGCAAGAAGACATGATGTAGAGGGATAAACTCAAGCAATATGATATAACCCCCATCTTTTTATCCTCGATGGCAACAATACAATACGTGCCTTGCTGCACCTACTGTCACTGGGAAAGGACACCGCATGATTGAACCCAAAGCTAAGCACTTCTCCCATTGCAAGAAAGATCAATCTAGTAGGCCAAACCAAACTGATAATTCGAAGAGACTTGCAAAGATAACCAATCATACATAAAAGATTTCAGAGAAGAATCAAATATTGTTCATAGGGAAACTTGATCATAAACCCACAATTCATTGGATCTCGACAAACACACCGCAAAAAGAGTTACATCAAATAGATCTCCAAGAAGATCGAGGAGAACATTGTATTGAGATCCAAAGAGAGAGAAGAATCCATCTAGCTAATAACTATGGACCCGAAGGTCTGAAGTAAACTACTCACACATCATCGGAGAGGCTATGTTGTTGATGTAGAAGCCCTCCATGATTGATTCCCCCTCCGGTGGAGCTCCGAAAAAGGCCCCAAGATGGGATCTCTTGGGTACAGAAGGTTGCAGCGGTGAAAATAGGGTTTTGTGGTGCTCCTGGATGTTTTCGGGGTATATGGATATATATAGGAGGAAGAAGTAGGTAGGTGGAGCCACGAGGGGCTCACGAGGGTGGAGGGCGCGCCCAGGGGGTAGGCACTCCCTCCTGCCTCGTGGCCTCCTCGTTGATTTCTTGACGTCCACTTCAAGTCCCCTGGATCACGTTTGTTCCAAAAATAACTCTCCCGAAGGTTTTATTCCGTTTGGATTATGTTTGATATTCCTTTTGTGCGAAACACTAAAATAAGCAAAGAAACAACAATTTGCACTCGGCCTTGGGTTAGTAGGTTAGTCCCAAAAATAATATAGAAGTGTATAAATAAGCCCATTAACATCCAAAACAGATAATATAATAGCATGGAACAATAAAAAATTATAGATACGTTGGATATGTATCAGTTCCCAAGATGCATTCACATGTAACACTATTTCTGAAGCACTGCTAACACAACAGGACTTGGCAAGATCAGATGAACCTCATGAGCATCAACACCAAGACGGTACCTGATTGAGTCAAGTTGCAGTTGCATGCTCCTTTATATGTACTCTCACAGTTTGATGTGCACTAACACTTTCCATATTCATTGTTGAATTAGCACCACGGCACAAGTGGAAAAAGACATCAGGGATAATGCTTGACAGATTAACAAAATCTAAAGGAGGAAGAATGGAGATCAATTTTGAGGCAGGTTTAAAAAGGCCACGTGATGCTACAGAGTTAGCCAAGTTAGTATCCTCCCAACATGGATCCAGTACAGGAATGAGAAAGACAATACCCGGTTTAACACCTTCCTTGACCATTTATCCATAAGTAATGTTATTCATCGCAATTTGTAATATTGTCTTGTTCTGTGCCATACTTTCTAGATTCCTCCTAATAAGACTCACATTCTTTTTTCAATAGATGAGGTTCAAGTTGGATCCAAAAGATGATGCGACTAAACAAGCATGCACTCATGTTTTTCAGTCTGATCTGCGACAGTATCGGTACCACCTTAGAAAATCTCACTTTGAAGGCAAGGCTACCAATGAAATCGCCCAAACATCTCCAGTGGAATATATTACAGATGAAGACTGGACATCCCTTGTTAAACACTGGTCTGATCCAAAGTATCAGGTAGGGTATATGTATTTCATCAGACCACATATTGAACTTGTATTTATGTATGTGCCTTACAAGTGCATCTTCTTCTAGGCTAACTGCTTGAAGAACAAGACCAACTGTTCTAAAGTGAAATTCCAACAGACAAGAGGATCTCGTAGCTATATTGCGCACTGCGAGGCTCTTGTAAATAGCTGCTACTTCCTTCTTTTTTCTGTGCCATATTATCGTATCTATATTGAGTTGTTCCAAATATAGAGGAAAACCCGTGGGGACCAAAAAGAACCTGAACCGAATGCAGTGCAAATCTTCAAGGATTGCCACACCAGCAAGATGAAGGGAACGAGCACACTAGTTCAGGCCGCTGTTGTAAGTCCTTATGCCTCCTGCCTTTGAACTGATTGGTACTATGATGTGTTCATTTAACTGCTTGGTTTGCAGCCAATGTCAGTTACTCTGTTCACTTTTATACATAGTTGTCTTAACGTATCATTTCACCTTACATGGTTTAAAAGAGATGAAGGATATTCTTTTGGTCTTGATCTGTAATCTAGTTGTGATGTTCACGTGCGCACACAATGATACAATAGCATGTTTGTTTTATATCTGTTTTCCCATGATATGAATGATGTCATACTATGTTCATCCTACTTTAAACCATGTATCTTTATCCTTAGATGTCAACGAATGTGAGGAAATAGACAATACAGTAGGCATGCTACATGGACATATGTTCCGAAAGTGATTTTATTATGTAGTTGGCAGTACAATACATGCTAATGCATTACAGTAGTTCACCAAAATAAGTTATGTATAAACGTGAAACCTACTTTGTTTGTTTTTGTCTCATTAGTAACTTATCTGGTACACTAATCTACAAGTTCAAACTTTTAGCAAGCTATGGAACAAATGATTGAACAGCCGCAACCACCTGAAGGTGATGAGGCTACCACAGGCACAATGTCACCTCTTGTTGCAGTGCGTCAGTATCTCTCCACTAACAGTGCAAAAAGCACCTTCCTGCGTAATTCTGGGTTGATCGTCAAGGTAACCTCGTCCAATTCACCTACTAAACAAAATCTTCCGGCTAGACAAAGTGATATATATGTGCTCCGGACACAAGTCCAATCCCTAATGGATGTTGTGTCGGAAACAAAAATAGTGGTTGACAAATGTCGTGAAGATATGAATGGTTTTGAAACCAGACTATCAGACATTTGCTTCGTTGTTCAAGAGCAATGGTGGAAAAAAGGGGAAGATTGTGCTGCTCCATCAGATTCTACAACCTGAAACATAAGCACTCAGGTCAAATGATATGTGCTTCTATACATCTGATGGTGCTTTTATCTGCAAGGACTGTAAACTTTATGCCAAGATGCCTTTTGTTGTATGGTTGGAATTTATTTTGTTGTGATACAACATTTATGATGCTGCCAAAGGCTGCAATAATTACGACGCTATTTTTGTATAGTGTAGGTTTATCTTAGTAATGTATTCGGCCGAAAGCTTCATAGGAGCCCAACATGCCAACATTCGTCGGGCCCATTCCTATTGGGCTAAAAATGATTCTGGGTTGAAATTTGCATGTAGCCCACTAAAAATATCTGGGCCTAAATCAGCATAAGCTTTCATATTTTTCTGGTAGGCCTGTGCCCATAGTGGGCCTTTAACAGGCTAAACAAAATTTGGGCCCTCAGTAATAATAGGCCGTTTACATGTGTAAATATCTCGAGCCCATAAAAAACATGGGCCTTTAATAGGCGGAAAGTAAGATTGAGCCCTGATTGTGCCAAATAACCCACTGTTCATAGCAGGCCGAAATGGTGGCTCATTTACAATGCGGATCGTCCACAGGCCGAAATTCGGATGGGCCGTAAATGTGCCGACCTACTACACGGGCCTTTAACAGGCCCGAAGTTCGGTCGGGCTTGATTAGTGTCATTTTTATATGGGCCGTAGGCCCGATGTGGCATTGGGCCACATATGGCCCATGGATTTCGTCCGACGTTAACAGGCCGAAAGTCACAACAGGCTGAAGGTGGCTCAAATCTGTAGTGGGCCTCTAACAGGCCGAATGTCAAACATAGCCGAATATGACCCACATCCTTCACGATCGTTTATGGGCCGAAAGTTTCAATGGCCTATAAATGGGCCCAAATGAAGTAGGACCTTTAACAGTCCGGAAACACACTAGGCCGTAATTCGTCCCAAATTCTTAGCGGACTGTTAATGGGCCAGAAGTGACCATGGGCCGTTGACGGGCCATTGACGGGCCGATTTGACACTAGCCGTACGGGCCTTAATAGAGAATGTTGGGCCTTTAGCTGGGCCGGCCCATTATGGTCTGCAAAATCTTGTGGGCCTTTAGCTGGGCCGACCCATTATGGCCCGCTAAATCATGTGGGCCTTTAGTTGGGCCGGCCAATTATGGCCTGCTAAATCTTGTGGGCCTTTAGTTGGGCTGACCCATTTAACCTTTATGGGCCACTTTTGGGATGATCCACGTGTCAACGTATTATAGGCGCATCTCGCCCATTGGATGAGTGACACCTGTGCCAATGCGGAGCTCACATGTGGTTCCGTCAGCCAATGAGAATTTTACACGTGGAAAATCGGCATTGGTGATAACCCACAAGTATAGGGGATCGCAACAGTTTTCGAGGGTAGAGTATTCAACCCAAATTTGTTGATTCGACACAAGGGGAGCCAAAGAATATTCTCAAGTATTAGCAGCTGAGTTGTCAATTCAACCACACCTGGAAACTTAGTATCGACAGCAAAGTGTTTAGTAGCAAAGTAATATGATAGAGGTGGTAACGGTAACAAAGTAAAGACAACAAAAGTAATGTTTTTGGTATTTTTGTAGTGATTGTAACAGTAGCAACGGAAAAGTAAATAAGCGTAAACCAGTATATGGAAAACTCGTAGGCACCGGATCAATGATGGATAATTATGCCGGATGTGGTTCATCATGTAACAGTCATAACATAGGGTGACACAGAACTAGCTCCAGTTCATCAATATAATGTAGGCATGTATTCCGTAAATAGTCATACATGCTTATGGAAAAGAACTTGCATGACATCTTTTGTCCTACCCTTCCGTGGCAGCGGGGTCCTATTGGAAACTAAGGGATATTAAGGCCTCCTTTTAATAGAGAACCAGAACAAAGCATTAACATATAGTGAATACATGAACTCCTCAAACTATGGTCATCACCGGGAGTGGTCCCGATTATTGTCACTTCGGGGTTGCCGGATCATAACACATAGTAGGTGACTATAGACTTGCAAGATAGGATCTAGAACTCACATATATTCATGAAAACATAATAGGTTCAGATCTGAAATCATGGCACTCGGGCCCTAGTGACAAGCATTAAGCATAGCAAAGTCATAGCAACATCAATCTCAGAACATAGTGGATACTAGGGATCAAACCCTAACAAAACTAACTCGATTACATGATAAATCTCATCCAACCCATCACCGTCCAGCAAGCCTACGATGCAATTACTCACGCACGGTGGTGAGCATCATGAAATTGGTGGTGGAGGATGGTTGATGATGACGACGGCGACGAATCCCCCTCTCCGGAGCCCCAAACGGACTCCAGATCAGCCCTCCCGAGAGAGATTAGGGCTTGGCGGCGGCTCCGTATCATAAAACACGATGAAACTTTCTCTCTGATTTTTTTCTCCTCGAAAGCCAATATATGGAGTTGGAGTTGGCGTCGGAGGGCCACCAGGGGGCCCACGAGGTAGGGGGCGCGCCCAGAGGGGAGGGGCGCGCCCCCCACCCTCGTGGACAGGGTGTGGGCCCCCTGGTCTTCATCTTTGGCGAGGATTTTTTATTATTTATTCTAAGATATTCCGTGGAGTTTCAGGTCATTCCGAGGACTTATGTTTTCTGCACATAAAACAACACCATGGCAATTCTGCTGAAAACAGCGTCAGTCCGGGTTAGTTCCATTCAAATCATACAAGTTAGAGTCCAAAACAAGGGCAAAAGTGTTTGGAAAAGTAGATACGACGGAGATGTATCAATTGGTCGTGGCTGTTAGCAGGTTATCGGATCCAAAACCGGACCCGATATATTAACGGCGTCCCATTATGGTGGATGCCACGTGTCGGTCACCCTTGACGAAAGCACTTCTATGACGCGTGATTTATCGTCATGGAAGTGGACACTTCCATGATGATAGTTTTGGTGATGTCATGGAACACTTCTATGACATCACATGTATGACTATCTTGATTCTGTCATAAAATTGTCATGGATGTACATGCATGACAGAAAATGTGACCTACTGTGACAAACACGTATCATCACAGAAGTGTCTTTTTTTGTAGTGGTACATGCGGGCTTTTTGGACAATCTACAGACCATGCGGGCTTTTTGGACAATCTACAAACACAAGAGGGGGGTCGATCTCTTGTGTTTACAAGTTAGGTGTATCATTTGATCATCGAAAAAGTACATTATAATTAGGGAAGATGTCAGACCATGTTAAAACCAACTGACTTTTTAAAATATTTGTTAACTGACCAACTTTTAAAAAATAAAACGAAAATTGAATGGTCACATGCCATCACTAATGGGCCCTTTGATGGGTTAGTCAGTGATGACTAAATTATGCTCCTGAATGAACTAGATGATAACCTGGTGTGCTGAATTGGTTGCAATATACTTTTGTGATACTTGATTATTTGAACATGAATGAATGTTTGCATGATGATGTGGCATGTGCGCACATTGAAATAAATAGGTTAGTAGGGGCTAACTATTTAGATATATACAGACAATAGTCATTTTTGCTGACCTAAATGCATTTTTTATTTTGTGATATCTGATATATATAATTCAGATCTTAATTCAATTAATATGTAAATGAAATATTTGTGATGAATAATTACTCACATATAATCACATCGCAGTTAAATGAAACTTAATATTAGAGGAAACAATATATAAGGCAACGGCATATAGGTGAAACTAATTACATAATTAAACTATGTCTACTTCCTATAGTAGCTACTTCTTCACCTCCTCCTTGACCCGTGGTGTGAAGTCGTGGGCTATCTCCATTTGGCCTACGGTCAATTCCACCGCCTCTTGCGACACCGCCATCCCACCTTCTAGACTCGTGGCAGTTTGCACGGCCAGGGCACAACACTATATGGTGGGGAGGGGCCAAGGCCGGTGCGGACCATGACTACTATGCATATAGACTCTACACATCTTTTTTGAAGCGGGTGATCATGTCGTTGCACCGACAAGCTTCCTCCTATGCGCGCTTATGCTCCTCCCACTCATGTGTGAAGGCTTCACACGATGCCCACAACTCGGCCAGTCGTTTGTCGTCTTCACCTATTAGGGAGAGGGGTGCCGGATCCAGCTGAACATCAAAGACCAAATGCTCCATGCCCTATCTGGGCTGCCCGGGATCCATGATGATGGCGTGGTCGGGTGCCATAGGTACTGTCGTGGAATTGTCACGACAGATGTCCTAGTGTGAGGACTTAGTCGTGAGGCCAACACATCTATGCGGTAGCTTGAAGGGGTTGGTTGGAATCGAGAGACGCGAGGCGGATCAACACACAAGACAAGGATTTAGACAGCTTCGGGCCCCGGGAAACATCATCCGGTAATAGCCCTACATGTTGTTTGTGGCTAGGTCTCATTACGCTCATGAGGGGACGCCACATAAGCCGGCTCTCCTCTAGTTGTGTCTAGCCTTAGCTATCGTTTCTTGCTTCTTCTCCCTCTTTGGGGAGCCCTGCCCCTCCTTATATAAGTTGAAGGGGCGGGTTACATGACTAGTCCTAGTAGGATTAGGATTACTCTATTAGAAGTGGAGTCCTAGTCTTGCTTCCTTTATAAGGGAATATTCCTTATACTTTCTCTTAAGCCGGCCCATCATAACATGAGCCAGCCTTCTAGGCCTTGGGCCTTGTCATCCATCTGAAACACCCGTCGGGTCACCAATGAGTCTTCAGGCTCATGGGCCACCACACACCAGAGTACCGCCAAACACGTAAGTCGCCAATCCTCTGACTGGTTACCAATGAAACGCCAAGTACGGCCGGGTCATATATCCGGCCGGGTCATACCGTGGGGTATATCCCCGACATTAGCCCCCAGTTTAATTTGGATTTTTACATGTTAAACTGATCTGCAACATAAACACAAAAACAAATTTGATAGGTTGTGCTTCGGGTTAAATATTCTTATAAGCCGGCACCTGATCATCCTTAAGTCCTTGTCATTTCCTTCTTGTGGGAGGTCCGGGTCAATATACCAGATTCATAATCAATTTGCTGACATTGGTTTCTCACAGAAAATATTTTGAAAAATAATCCACTTGAGTCGGCTTCCAAAGCACCGGATTAAGAAATATTGGTCTTGACATACTCATATGATATTCAGCCGGTTTGAAGATGTAGAACTTGCCGATTTAATATTACCAAAATTGTCGGTTTGTAAATATTGATGGCACCTAGTCATAATTGTTGCCAACGTTGGATCATAATTATTGATGATGCCAGGTTATGATTGCTGTAGACACCGGGTCATGATGATTGGTGACGCCGGGTTAATCTGGTTTGCTCAAAACTGAGACTTTGAAAATACTTCTCCTTATATCCGTGTTACCTGTAGCCCCTAAGTCTTGAGCAGAACAAAGTGATGACTTAAGACTTACTTCAATATAAATACTACCACTTTGAAGAAATCCATGTTGTTCATGTCAGTCACTAGTAAAAACTGAATACTCCATATATGTAGCCCCCAAGTGTCGGGTTGTCATGCTTGCGGCAACCTGGGACTTGTAATTGTCTTATGCTCATAAAAACTTCAACCAGTGTAGCCCCCAAGGGCCGGGTCATTATGCAATAAAGAGAAGGGACTTTGTAGATATGTAAACTTTGAACAGCAATGTGTAGCCTCCAAGGGCCGGGTCAGTACGATAATACTGAGCTGGAACTTTATAATACTTCATTTGAAAATAACCTCATATGATGTAACCCCCATCATGGGGCTTGAACCCATGTCCACAAGGCTAAGAGCTTTGCGCTTTACCAACTGATCAGTGGACTCTTCAATATGATGGATTAAGACTTGTGTACCTTGAATTGCTGACAAGAGCAATTGGTAGCCTCCAAGGGCCGGCTCATTATGATGTGATGAGTCGGGTCTTCAATAAGGCCAGTAAAATTGACTTTGTATTAGCCCCCAAGTGTCATGGTGCATGCCTGCAGTGACATGAAACTTGTATATTTGATGTAATCTCAACTTGAATAATGTAGCCCCCAAGTGCCGGGTCGTAAGCCTGCACGACTCGGGACTATTCCTTCCATTGTAGAATAAATCATATCCATTGATATGATAATAGCCATTGCACTAAAGCGACTTTGAAAAACATCAATGATAATACTGGTTATTGATAACCTTAAATAAAATCCAGCCATGTTGGCTATTCAAGATTTGAATAATATAATCCGGTATGAAAACCTCAATCATTCAATATCATCATAACAATCCAGCCCGGTTTGGCTATGAAAGATGTGAATACCTTATCGGTTGACAAGTAGATCGGGAGTTTAAATACTTGGCGGCTCTTGGCCGACGGCGACTTAATGCACATTCATGGTAAGCCAGAATTTTTATAACCCGACGGCTTATAGCCTTTGAGAAAATCCAGAATGGATAACCCTTTTTGAAACATCAATTTTGATGATGAGCTTGAACTTAATCATTTATATAAGTCATAGTTCTGCAAATCCTGCACAGAGTTTAAATAACATATGCCCTGGCGACTTAACGTCAAAAGCCAGGGCCGTCTTAAACATAATCATGTATAAACAATATTATACCTGTGATATTGAATTGTACTGTCGGCTTACGATACCTGTGCAGTAAGGGTGATAACCCAATCTTTAGAAGCCAAAACTTCCAAATGTTTATAACTGTCATATACTGGCGAATTATTGTCCCAAGTTAAGCCATGTTAAACAGAAACCACTCATATATGCTTCAGATATGATCAAAAAAGTCTCAAGACAAACCGAAAATACTTTTTAAAAAACTTAAGTCAAACAAAGAGAAAAATTTGAGGCTTCTGATTCGAATTCGATCAGTAAACCGGACCAAAGGGGTTAAGCTAGGATTCGAATATGATCATGTAGCCCCCAGCGGCTTTGGCGTTGCGCCGATCAAGAGGGTACCAATAGCTATGTTCTCTTTGGTTCGAATACGACCTATGTTTGAACAGGAAGCCCCCAAATGACCTTAAGAGTTTTTTAACGACTCTGATTTGAATACGATCAAAGTCGGACCCAAAAGGGGTTAAGCTATGATTCGAATACGACCAAGAAGCCCCCTAGTGGGTTTGGCATTGCGCCGATCAAGAGGGTACCAACAGCTATGTTCTCTTTGGTTCGAATACGACCTATGTTTGAACAGGAAGCCCCCAAATGACCTTGTGAGCTGTTCTCAAGGGGCACCTATGTTTGAACTATGCTTTTGCAACAGCCTCTCTTTGGTCCTTTTAACCTGGGTAGTAAGCCCCCATGTTTATTGTAAGCATGGCGTATAAGCCAGATCAAGAGGGATATTCACAGCTATGCTCAATGAGCAGGAAGCCACCAAGTGATCAATAATATGATAAGCCAATAAGGCATGATAACCCATGTTTGAACCGCGCATTATGGCAGCAAATTCTCTTTGGCAACCTTTAATTTTTCTGAGAACTCGAACTTGTGAGACATGAATTCTTTTTGAACCGGAATTTCAAACCGGATATTGAGAGCTTTAAAGCTTTGTGAGAGACAGTTTTACCTTGAGCCGGATTTTAAACCGGGATCTTTATTTTGAGCCGAAAATTTTCTGACGGCCTTTAAATTTTCATCAATATAACAGTAGCCTCCAGGACCGGGTTATCTTTCCCTTCAATGACCTGGGGTTCTTGAATCTCACAATATTTTCAAAGTCATATCATCATAGCCCCCGAGTCATAAGACTACTCGAGGAGTTGGCTTGAGACTCTCCATATTTGACCATAGCATAAGATGCATATCATTGGCTTTGATTGCACGATGTGAATCCACAGAACGTTGAAGTGACTGCGGCGGTTTATAAATGATCCTGTATGAGCCATGCCAGTAACTCGGCCAATGGTTCCTTCCAACTGGCTGCCTGAAATTAACCAAACTATAGTGGCGGTGACTTGTGCGTATGCCCATTGCTCCACCCAGTGCAGACGGCGGCTGATAATACATGACAATTTGCCCCCAATTTGTTGGAAGAAAACCGGGCTACCCAAGTAGTGATTTGCTCATACTCAATAAATAGCTCACGCATACAGGTATGGTTCGGTGTGTTGATGTAGACCAGGCCGCGAGAGACGGACAGTAAACACGACTGCCACATCTGAGGCGGTTCAGACAGATGAATCGGCTGCGGTGCTGTAAACGGGCGCAGGCGAGTCAACCACGTCGTTTTGATGTAGTGAACAATTGTCCTGCATCAACAATATTGCAGACCAAGGCAAAGATAAAATGCTCTTTGACAAAAAATAATATGTGCCAATAAAATATATTTTAGATGAATATCACCTGATGTGTCATGCCAGAAATTATCCAATGCGGAATAGATGATCACAACGGTGAAGTTGAAATCAATCACGGGCGGGTCGTCCATGGGAGCAGACAGATGAGTCGGCCGCAGCTTTTTAAACCGATGCGGATGGGAGAGTCGGCCGCGACGTAGTAAGCCGGTGCAGTCGCGAGAGACGGCCACGGCGTTGTAAGCCGGTGCGGTCGGGCGAGGCGATCACAAGAGCGGATGACGACTTAGTCATGTATGTTGATAAAGCGGGG
This sequence comes from Triticum dicoccoides, assembly GCF_002162155.2. Taxonomy (NCBI): domain Eukaryota; kingdom Viridiplantae; phylum Streptophyta; class Magnoliopsida; order Poales; family Poaceae; genus Triticum; species Triticum dicoccoides. Next base: position 194,986,980 of record NC_041392.1, read on the forward strand.
AGCGGCAATTTATTTACACTACAAAAAACCTGTTAATCCATGACGGATTTCTTGTGACGTTCTCAAAAACCATCACAAAAACCGTCACGGATCAGCAACACGATGATGCCCCCAAATCAGTCGCCCCATTATGACGGACGCAGAGGGATTGTCACGGAAACCTTCATGGATGGATCAGATCGGCCTAGTTTTTTTTCGTTATACAACATCTAGACAGTCACACATGTATCATGTCTGCCCTTGTTAGGCCCACATGTGGGTCTGATGTAATATGTGTTATATAAAGAACCCCATATATATATAGAGAGAGAGAATTAAAGAAAGTGAATCGTACCAACTTTATTAAGAGAAAATAGGGGCGCCCCTGTTCCTTGCATTACGCGAGACGAGGGGCGATTCTCGTGTCGATCGCTACAAATCGGGTCGGCCCACTGTAGCAAATTTTCTGAAAAAATCAGAGTTTAAAAATAGGCGTAGCAGGGGTTCGATCCTCGGATCGACTAGTTGCTTCCCAGCGCTGTTAGACGCTCCGACAGACTCTAGTTGTTGTACACTATGGAGAGCGTGGCCTACAAGAAGCAAAATGAGTCGGGTTTTACCATGTTTACTTTCTTTTCCAGTTTTTTATTTTTCTTTTCTTTCTTTTTCTTCATTTTTACTCGTCTAATTCAACATGCTTTTACTGTGTTTTCTTTTTACTAGGTTTTCCCATGCTTTTTCCAAAATAATATCAGTTAAGAATCACAGAAAAATGTTAGAATAAGTATTAAAAATGTTGAACGAGTATTGAAAGAATATCGAATAAGTATTCAAAAATGATGAACAAATATTTAAAAAATGTTGAACAAGTATTTGAAAATGTTAAATAAGTATTAAAAATTTGAACAAGTCTATGACAAATGTTGAATATTATTAAAAATTGTTGAACTAGTATTTAAAAATGTTGAACAAGTATTTTCAAATTGTAGAATAAGTATTAAAAATGTTGAAGAAGTATTTCACAATGAATAAGTATTAAAAATTGTTGAAAAAGTATTTGGAAATGTCCAATGGGTATTTCAAAATGTTGAATAAGTATTAAAAATGTTGAACAAGTAATTGAACATTCGAATAAAGATGAAAAAAAAGTTGAACGAGTATTTGGAATATGTAGAAACTGTATTTGAAAAATGTTGAATAAGTATTATGATGTTCAACAAGTATTTAAAAAATGTTGAATAAGCATTCGAACAATGTGGAACGTATATACAAAAAATATTGATCACTAACTAAATGAATGTTTTTGACATATACAGAAATATAGAGTGAAAACACTACAATCGTAAGAAAAAAACAAAAGGAAAACAAAAAATGAAGACGACAAATGTTGAACAAGTATTTGAACAATGTAGAACAAGTATTTGAAAAGGTGTTGAACAAAATATATGAAAAAAATTGATCATGTATATAAAAAATGTTGAGCAAGCATATGAAAAACGTAGAACAAGTATTTAAAAATATGTTGAACAAGTATATAAAAAATGTTGAACAAGTATTTGAAAAAAATTAAGTATGTATTTGAAAAATGTTGAACAAATATTTGAAAAAAATTGACCATGTATATAACAATGTAGAACGAAAACAAAAAGAAAGAAAAGAAAAACCAAAAAAGAAACAAAAAGCCAAAGAAGGGAGAATGGAAAAGGCTAAATAACAATTGCAAAATCCTGGAGAAAAGCTTAAAACGAAAAAAAGAAGAAGAAAAAATAAAATAAAAGACAAAAAGAAACAAGCATGCGTATTTCTTTAAATTTTAAATATGTTGACTATGGACCACAAGCATGCATATTTCTTAAATTGTTCTACACAATAAAATTGGGAAGACACGTTGAAAATTTTATAAAGAACACATTGAACATTTTTGGAATACACGTTGCCAGAAATTTTAATTCAAGAGAACAATTTTCAGAAATATATTGACAATTCTTAAATACATGTGAATTATTTTCCACAAACATTCAAGAAAATCAAGTGCACAAACAATTTCTTTATGTCTCATTGATTATTTTACTTTCTTTTGTTCTTTCTTTCAAGTGAGAAAAAAATAGTAATGAAAATTAAATTAAATGTGAAGAAGTAACAAAAAAGAACAAAGAAAAACATGAAACCTGACATGGTCTCTTTGTATGATGTGACAAAAAATTGTGAAGGTTTCGCATAAGTTGTGACATACACCGCTTGGAAAATGTAACATCTTTGAGAAAGAATCATTGTTTTTAGAGGGAACAAGTTGAATTTGAAGGAAAGTGTCAGTTGCTTCATCGTTTGACCTTGAAAAAATATATACACTCAAAATGTTCCATCACATGTTCCATATCGAAATATGGTGTTTTCGGGCTTTGTTTGCTACACTTAAGCCATTAGTGCACCTCTAGGCTTGACCACATCCCACCAACATGGATTTTATTGGTTTTTTCATTTATATAAAAAAGGAAAATCAAGTCACCAAAAACATGAAACTTGACATGGTGTCAAAACATGACATGAAATAGCATATGGTAAAAAAATCATATGGTTTCAAAAAATTTGACATACAATGTTTAGAAACCGAACCATCTATAAGGAAGAATCCTAATTTTACTATTAAATGTCTTGGGTTTGAAGGCATACCAAGTCAGAAAAATGTGAAACTAGACATAGTGTACTGATCTGACATCAATAGCGTGTCATAAAAAGTTGGATAAGTTTTCACAAGATGTGCATTCTTTAAAACAAACAATTTTCAAGGAAGGATGATACTTTTGAAAGAGATGTGTGATGTTTGAAGGCAAAGTTACAATGGATTCATCATTTGACCGAGTTATCCCTAATGAATAATAGAGTTTTCCATCTAGTTTTTCAATCTGTGCTAAAAATTAAACATAAGCACCTTTTTTCATTTTAAAACTTATTTGAGATACTATGAACATGAATTCTTCTTTTGCAGGAAAACAATCAATCTATTCATCTTCAATCATGGCAGTACAAAAAGCACCAAAAATAATAAATATTACATTCAGATCTTTAGACCACCCAACGATGACTACAAACACTTAAACAAGCCGAAGGCGCGCCGCCATCATCGCACGTCACTCGTCGGAGGTGGGCAAAACTTATTGTAGTAGACAATTGCGAATTTGTCGTGTTAAGGTCCCATATGAATAACGCACCAGAACAATAATCGTCATAGATAAAGAGACACATAGATTGAAAGGATCCAACCTAAAAACACACGAACGTAGACGAACGAAGATCGGAACTGGACATAACAACCAAAGACGAAGTGCCGACTGAATCCTAAGAGATCCACCGAAGACACACCTCCACACGCCCACTGACGATGCTAGAAGCATCACCGGGACGGGGCTAGGCGGGGAGAACTTTATTCAATTTTCTAGAAGCTGGCACTGTCTCGTCTTCCTGAATAAGACATAAACCCTAACAGAACTCAAAGAAACTTCTAATAAACGGAGCCCTCCCACCGACAAGGGTCATGATCCACGCGTCCCCCATGGCTCTAAGGCCGCAGGAGATGAGGCAGATTGGCGGTGCTGCCGGCGAGAGGCAAGAACCCTAGTCTTTTGTTGGCTTTGGAGGATGATGAAGGGGTAAGCGTGCACACATAAATTTCTTTTTTAACTATAAAATATTAAATTATTTCATAATGGTTAATTTTCCTAATAAACAACATATATCACAAAGAAAAAAATGCATTTAGGTATAGATGATGAAAAATTTGCAACTTAGTACTTCATAGGAGTGATTTAATGGGCTATGAAAAATAGAAGGATTTTTTTTCAAATTCTGGTCGGCTAATAGGTAATAGGTGGTGGGGTAAAAGTCAACAAAGGTTCCAGCAGAGGGGTCGATCCCGCATGTGGCAAACGGTGCCCTCTCATTGGCTGAATCTACACACCCACGGATCGCGCTTCTGGACTTTTCATTCCTCCAAAATCTGACGGTTGGCAAACAATCCCTCTCCTCCTCTTCTATCTCCCCGACCCGCAGCCGCCGGCATCTCTTCCGCCGTTCCGCGTAGCGCTCTCCTTCCTCCCATCTCCAATCCTCAAATTCCCTGGATCTCTGTCTAACTTCCTTCCGGCTCCTTCTCCTTGCCGCTTTATTCCTCTATCCCGACCAGGCCAAGCACCGCCGCCGCGACATCCAAGACGCCCCCACACCCACCGGTGGTGCGCGCTGGGACGCCGGGAGGGCTCCACTGACCCATCACAGGGGAGTTGCGCCATGGTCGACGCTGCCAGGTGCCAACAAATCCCAAACCGAGCGACGGCCAAGACCTCCCGAGCGCCAGCAGACGGGGGCTACGATGCCAGTGGGGTCGCTTCCCGTCGATCCACTACGGGATGCTGGCCACAAGTGTCGCCGTGACGACGGCATCGGCCCTATGGCGGCGACGCCCCCGAAGGCCGACCTGGCGCCGCTGCCGTTGATCTGACATGTGTTTGAGTCTCTGCAGGACGCGAGCGGCTCCATTCCTGTCGTGCCAAGACGAGGGAACGAGGGTGTGCTCCCAGAATTTGGATGGGCCTGCACGACGGAATAGCAGACGGGCGTGCTGGAGGACTACATGGCAATGGGTAATGCGGAAGCGAAGAGCTAGTGATTCCTCTCCACAGCAACACATCCAATGGACACGAGTTAGATGGCGTGGGTCATTGTCTTGGAGGAAAACGAACTCTCCACTGTGGAGGGACTTTTCTTTTGTTTTTGTACTGTAATATGTATTCATGTATACATGTATGCTATTTTTTTAGTGGAATGTATGTATTCTATTTATTATATTATAAGAAAAACTTCTGAGCTAAAATGTTAAGAACAAAAATTAGTGGGAAATTAGTCTCTATTAAATTTAGTAGGTTAAAATCCTAATTGCGCTGATAACATCATGAGCCATGAATGAAATTAGTGGGCCTTGGACCAACTTGATATTTAATGGGCTGAAATTTCAAATGGGTTGATTACTACATGGGTTGTCCATCTTGTGCCAAGCTACAATTTAGTGGGCCAAAAGTCTAATTGGGCTTCTTATTCCCTGGGCCACCACGTCAGATCCATGTCAGATGATGATGTGGCAGTCAAGTTAACACCGTTATGACAACGTCAGTTAAGTGCCATCAATGACGGCCAAGAACCGTCATGGAATGCACGTGGTCCAATTATGACGCGATATACATGACGGGTTTCTAATCCGTCAAGGACACCCCTTCATGACGGATTTACGCTGGTCCATAACGGATCGAGACTATCATGGATCAACAGAATTCTTGTAGTGTTACATATCCGCCCAGCAGCATGATACGACAAGCGCTAGTACAAAAAGCATATTGGTGTACGCCCCTTTGCGACACCTTTGTAACAACTAAAGGTCCTGCGAAAAAAATACCATAGACCAGAGTAATTGTTCTCAAACAATTTAATACGTACTGATAAAATATATAAGATAGCACCTAGTATTTTCACCGGGTGAACATGGATAACGTCTTGACTGCACCCTTAACCTCACGTGGTGTAGTAATGGCCACGGCGGTTGCTCGCTGCTAGCAGCGGCTTACGCGTGGCGATTCAGCGATGCACACGGTAGTGAGGCCAGATCGGGCAGAACCGCTCGCGCTGGGGCGGCTCAGCACAGTCATAGGAGGCGACTCGAAGCGAGGGTAATCGCAGAGTCCATGTCCTTCTCCGGGTCATCCTGTATAAAATAGTACAGGCCAGAAAAAAGAAGATATTTTCTAAAAGAATTAACATGTACACACACAAAAAATCAGTGTTGAGAACACCTGGTTTTTCGTCGGACGTAGCAATCGAAGCAAAATTTCATCATGCAGGCTTTAATGGGTCTTCATATCCACCCATGCATCCATCAAGCTCTGGAGGGCGTGCCCAAACAACATTTTTTTACGCCAATATACATCATTGCATTGGCCGTGACCAATCATGTTAACTTTGGCTGATTCCTATATTAGACCTCCCGTGAGATGTACTAGTAGTGCTTTTCTTATTCTCCTTTCTTTCGGTCTTTGACTTCTGTAGATTGCCGCTGCATGTGCATGCAACGAGTCGTCAAGGCAGCTCAAGGTCAGTGAAGTGGCTCGGCAAAGCGGAAACTATGAAGCAGGGCACAACAGCGACTAGAAGCGGGGCCTTGAGGCGCTTTGGTGGGTCAACCGACGTGCGGGAGGCGGAGCCGGCGACCGGCACGGCGGCGCGGAAAACAGTCAGGGCCGCAGGCACGGAGCAGGTGTGAGCCAAGCGAGGTGTAGTTGATGCTTAAGGGAGCAAGGCCGCAGTGGTTTACGGCGGCAACGGTGACCCGGCGATGGACGAGCGCAAGGAGCTGTCGCAGCAGTCATCCGTTGATTGATTCATAGCACAAGTATTTGGATGCTTTCCTCACCAAACAGAGTACTAATCGGTTTAGTACTTGTTGACAGCGATGGATTGACTTGTACTGTAGTAGACTTTGGTCATCACGCCCGAAAGTGACAGCGGTAGACTTCTGTTTCCCCCTGTGATTTGGCCCTCTCGTAAAAAACAGCTGACGTGCATGTGAAGCATAGTAGGAATCAGATCTGGTTGTTAAATCCCAACATCTAACGTCTCCTTGCAGTATGTTTGTTGCGTCGAAAGACTTATATCGATCTCGGCGACTTATGGTGGTGCACAAGCGCAACCCTAACTTCTCTTCGACTTTTTAGATCTTCCAACACTTAAATTTGAACTGATGAACTTTGAAGCGGCGGCTCACGGTGCAACCCTAATTTTTTGTTTAACCTTTAAACCCCACAGATCATCAATCTAATCCAATGAACTTGAAACTGATGCAGATTCTTTTAGAGTGGCTCTTCTTCGTCCGGAAAATTGCGAGCTCCTCAATCCCTAGGAGAGATCCCTCCAAGAACTGAACACCATTGTTCGATAGCGCCATGGTGGGCGCCAACTGTCATGAAATTGTCATAGCAGATGTCCTAGTGTGAGGACTTAGTCGTGAGGCCAACGCATCTATGCGGTAGCTTGAAGGAGTTGGTCGGAATCGAGAGACGTGAGGCGGATCAACACACTAGACAAGGATTTAGACAGCTTCGGGCCCCGGGAAACATCATTCGGTAATAGCCCTACATGTTGTTTGTGGCTAGGTCTCATTATGCTCATGAGGGAGACGCCGCATAAGCCGGCTCTCCTCTAGTTGTGTCTAGCCATAGCTATCGTTTCTTGCTTCTTGTCCCTCTTTGGGGAGCCCTGCCCCTCCTTATATAAGTTGAAGGGGCGGGTTACATGACTAGTCCTAGTAGGATTAGGATTACTCTATTACAAGTGGAGTCTTAGTCTTGCTTCCTTTATAATGGAATATTCCTTATACTTTCTCTTAAGCCGGCCCATCATAACATGAGCCGGCCTTCCGGGCCTTGGGCCTTGTCATCCATCTGAAACACCTGTCGGGTCACCAATGAGTCTTCAGGCTCGTGGGTCGCCACACCAGGGAACCGCCGGACACGTAAGTCACCAATCCTCTAGCAGGTTACCAATGAAACGCTAAGTCCGGCAGGGTCATATATCCGGCCAGGTCATACCGCGGGGGATATCCCCGACAGGTACCGTTGTGGTTCAGTGAGAG
>NC_041392.1:194994933-195022067 GCF_002162155.2 Triticum dicoccoides
AGAAGTGAGGCAATTCAGACGAGGGGCGGTGACAGTGCCATTGCTTCGTATTTATAGCCATAGAAAATATTGGTCGGTGTCGTGCAAACTGGTGTCGATAGACGAACGAGTGCCATCGCGTCTTGGGTGATCTCACTGGTTCAATGCTGCTCATTGGGAACGCACGCACACTTGTGCTGGTAATCGAGGACGTGTGAATGCGTCTCTGTTTCACATTCTCCTGGATCAACGCAAGAAAGAGACTGATTACATTTGGTACGGCCACCAATGATCGACCACAAACTATGGGTCAATGATGAATTAGTATCACACACCGACAAATTATAAAGGATCCTCTTTGAAAAAAATTGTTTGCTGTAGAGGTGGAAGAAGATCTCATAACTCACTGGTCTTATCTGACCCGTTAGTGTTAACTACCATGAGAGGCTTACCACTGACACCTCATGTGTAACCCGTCTAGGCGATGGTCAGTGACGAAGGTCAGTACACTAGTAGAAAACAAGGCTTTGGTTCAGGTCTAGCTAGCACATTAGTCCCGATTCAGTCACGAACCGGGACCAATGGAGGCATAAGTCCCGGTTCGTGAGCCCAGGGGGACGGCCGGGCCTCGTGGGGCATTGGACCCGGTTCGTCCGGACCAATTTGTCCCGGTTCCAGGCACGAACCGGGACCAATGGTCCTCGCTCCTGGCCCCCATCCATTGGTCCCGGTTCGTGGATGGAACCGGGACAGAAGGGGGGACTTTAGTCCCGGTTCTTGCCACGAACCGGGACCAATGAGGTGCCTATATATACCTCATCGCCGGCGAGAAAAGCACTCCACACTGCTCTGTTTTTTCTGGCCGGCGAGGGGAGAGCTTTGTGGTGCTCCAGCTCACCTCCTATGCACATGAGGTGTTCGATGAAATGCCCGAGCCACACTAGTTAAGCTTTCTCCTCTCGAAGCTCGACCTCCAAGCTCCATTTTCCTCAAGATTTGTCTAGATTTAGCGGTCTGTCACATCCCGTCCCCGTCATCACCGCCGTCGATCGCCCGCGCTGATCTCGTCGCCGGCACCACTGTGGTGAGCCTCGTGTTCTTATCTTCGTTCTGAAAGAAAAAAAATCTTACTTGCATGATTAGATAGATACTTGTCTAATTTTCTTACTTTTATTATTGCTTGTTATTATATAGTGCGATGGTTTTGGTATACGCCCCCGTCGGCCCTCATCCTTGAAGGAAATATGCCCTAGAGGCAATAATAAAGTTGTTATTTATATTTCCTTATATCGTAATAAATGTTTATTATTCCTGCTAGAATTGTATTAACCGGAAACTTAGTACATGCGTGAATACATAGACAAACAGAGTGTCACTAGTATGCCTTTACTTGACTAGCTCGTTAATCAAAGATGGTTAAGTTTCCTAGCCATAGACATGAGTTGTCATTTGATGAACAGGATCACATCATTGGAGAATGATGTGATTGACATGACCCATCCGTTAGCTTACCACTATGATCGTTTAGTTTATTGCTATTGCTTTCTTCATAACTTATACATGCTCCTATGACTATGAGATTATGTAACTCCCGAATACCGGAGGAACACTTTGTGTGCTATCAAACGTCACAACGTATCTGGGTGATTATAAAGATGCTCTACAGGTGTCTCCGATGGTGTTTGTTGAGTTGGCACAGATCAAGATTAGGATTTGTCACTTCGATTGTCGGAGAGGTATCTCTGGGCCCGCTTGGTAATGCACATCACTATAAGCCTTGCAAGCAATGTGACTAATGAGTTAGTTATGGGATGTTGCATTACTGAACGAGCAAAGAGACTTGCCGGTAACGAGATTGAACTAGGTATGATGATACCAACGATCGAATCTCCGGCAAGTAACATACCGATGACAAAGGGAACAACGTATGTTGTTATGCGGTTTGACCGATAAAGATCTTCGTAGAATATGTAGGAACCAATATGTGTTGGCGAACGTGGTAATTTCAAAAAAAATCCTACGCACACGCAAGATCATGGTGATGCATAACAACAAGAGGGGAGAGTATCGTCCACATACCCTCGTAGACCGTAAGTGGAAGCGTTATGAGAACGCGGTTGATGTAGTCGTACGTCTTCACGATCCGACCGATCCAAGTACCGAATGCACGACACCTCTGAGTTCAGCACACATTCAGCTCGATGACGTCCCACGAACTCCGATCCAGCAGAGCTTCCAGGGAGAGTTCCGTCAGCACGACGGCGTGATGACGGTGATAATGTTTCTACCGACACAGGGCTTCGCCTAAGCACTGCTACGATATGATCGAGGTGGATTATGATGGAGGGGGGAACCGCACACGGCTTGGAACAATCAACTTGTTTGGTAGAACACAAAGTGTTCCTTCGGTACTCGGGAGTTGCATAATCTCATAGTCATAGGAACATGTATAAGTCATGAAGAAAGCAATAGTAGCAAACAAAATGATCATCATGCTAAGCTAACGGATGGGTCAAGTCAATCACATCATTCTCATGATGTGATCCCGTTAATCAAATGACAACTCATGTCTATGGTTAGGAAACATAACCATCATTGATTCAACGAGCTAGTCAAGTATAGGCAAACTAGTGACACTCTGTGTTGGGGATATGACTACCAGATATGACCCGCCCAGGAGGGGCCGGGTCAACCACAATGGCGGGTTACTTAAATAAAAGCCCGAAGAGTATACAAGGTGACGGTTTACAATAAGGCTTATAATAGGCCCAAGCCCAGAGGTGGCTTAAGGCCCGTAAGTATAAACCACCATGTATGAATAAGACTTGTAAAGTAAGGCTTGTAAAAGATGTCACCGAGCCGGACACGTTGTATGAGCCGGCCGGGACTCTGTAGGCCGCAGGGCGTCAACCCATGTATATAAGGGGACGACCCGGCGGCGGCTTAGGGCAAGAAACAACAGATCGAGAGACAAGCTAACGTATTCGCTCCTTGGTCATCGAAACCTAGCAATACCACATCAACTCAAACTAGGCTTTACCTTCACCGCAAGGGGCCAAACCAGTATAAACCTCTCGTGTCCTTTGTCCCGATTAACCCCTTTAAGCTTCCTAGTTGCGATGGCCTCACGACTAAGTCCTTTCATAGGACATCTTCCGTGACAATTCCACGACAGTTGGCACCCACCGTGGGGCGAGCGCACGGTGGATTTGAGTTCTTGAAGGGCAGCTTCGAAGGGCTCAAAGGATACGCTGTTGGCTGGATGACCAAGAGTCGTCACGGCAAGCTCTACATCGATGACGCAGGCTGGGGCCTCGACGCCGGCTCAATCGAGTATGGGTATCGGGTCCCCTTTGGCGGAATCCACGTCTTCATCGGCCGGATTGGCGAGCCGGGCCCTGAGCCGGACATCTGCACCGACCTCATCGAGACGGCTCAGCGTGCGAGACCCGCTCAGACTCAGCCTGCCGTGAGGCGTCCCTTCATGGGTTGCATCCATGGAGGGGAGATTTCTAAAGGATCTGTGGATGGCGGTGAGACGGCCATCCACTCAGACAGTGAGTCGTCCACAGGTGAGACGGATTCTTTGTATCAACTACAAGATGGTGGGCTTGTGGGCTGTTCCGATGGCAGCAGTATTCCGGACCCCTTTGAGCCTCCGAACAGAGCGGGGATCTTCATGACTGGTACGCAGCCTGCTCAAAACTCTATGGCTGCGGCAGCAATAACCACCAGGTCAGTAGCGGCCGGGGCAGGAGGCCCCGTGCACCCACCGTCTCAGGTGCTGGTGGATCTCATGGATAGGATGACGGCCCTATTGACTGTCGTGATTGAATCGGCGGATCAGGCTCAGCATGATGCAGAGGTGGCACGGTTGCGTGAGGAGGTAGCACAAGCCAAGGAAAACTTGGTGGCAGAGGACGTCAGGATGGCTGCATAGCGGGTGGCTTTGGATGCTCGGGCTTAGCAGCTTCAATCAGAGGCCTTTTGGCTCACGATGGATCTGAACGCATCAAACGAGGTCATGAGGAGAAGGCGTCAGGAGGCTCAATCACGTCTGCCTCTGACTTACAATCCTAGGAACTTCTTCCACACACCCAGTGCAGGTCCCAGTAAACCACCGGAGGCGAACCAGATTGCAACACCCGGGGCTGGGGCGCTGGTTCAGCCACGGACTATGGAACCCCCTTGTGTGAACACTGCTCCGCCTCATTATACACCGACACCACCGGGTCATTTTTCTAACCCTTTGGAGAATCTGATTGCTGCATCGGCATGTTTGGCGGCTCTCCCGATGGAAGGCGACTCTCCGACAGCGATCGAAACGCGAAGGGTCAGAGAACTTCTTTAGATGGCTCTGGCACAACAGGAGGCATACTCTTATAGTAGAGACAGGATTCATTCGACCCCTCGCCCAAGCAGGAGCCCGAGTTATAGCAGGTATATGGATTTAGTAGCCGTATCAAGCAACGCCCAGCGCCGTAACCAGCCACGCAGGCATGACCCGGCGCGTGATGGAGCTCTTAACTTGGTTGACCAGGATAGGATCCGCCAAGAGGCTGAGCGAGCGGTTCAACATGCAGCTGAGCAGGCAGCTCACCAAGCTTTTCCGGTTTATCCAACGACCTCTGTTCAAGCAGGTGTGGCCACAAGGACAGGAGATGTCCCTTGTTTGGTGCCGGCTCTACGTAATGAGCGCTTGCCAAAGGATTTCAAGGGGCCTCGGAAGGTGCCTAATTACACAGCCGACTTACAACCCGGGGCATGGATTGAAAGTTATGAGATGGCCATGGAATTGCTAGAGGTCAGTGATGCATCAATGGCTAAGTACTTCACTATGATGTTGGATGGAACGGCCCGCACTTGGTTAAAGGGACTCCCCCCTAATTGCATTGGTTCCTGGGCCAAGTTAAAGGCCCGGTTTATTCAGAACTTCAAAGATACATGCAAGCAGCCCATGTTGATTGTGGACTTGACTAATTGCAAGTAAGAAGAAGGTGAGTCCATGACCCATTGGGTGCGCCGGGTGAAGGAAATGATACATTCGTCTGATAAAATGGATGCCGGCTCCACAGTCTTAATGTTGGAGAAAAATTGCCGTTTTGAACCTCTGAAACAAAAGCTAGCGCGGCTCAAGCGCGATTTTAATGACATGGGCCAGCTGATGGCGGCTCTAGTCAAATATGCTGATTCAGACAGTACCAAGGATCTTACATCTGATGAAGAGAAGACAGGGAAGGGAAAGAAGAACAACAACGCTAAGGGTCTTCAGCATAACCCGGCAAATCAAGGAGGTAATAATAAACATAAGACTGGCGGCAGCTCGGAGTTTGTGGCGAATGTGTAAGGCAACAATAAACGACGTAAGGGGAGGCCACCCCCACGATCAGGTGGGTCAAGTCCCACCCTCGAGCAGTTGCTAAATGAGCCATGTCCAAGACACGACACCCGGGAGAAGCCGGCCACCCATCTATGGAAAGACTGTACGATCATGAAGGCTTTCAAGAATTCTAACATGTTCGAGGGTAGTCATGGACCTAGCGGCAGCTCAGGCGGTGGCGGTTTTCATGGCCCGGGCGGCAATTCAGGCGGTGGTGGCTTTCATGGCCAGGGCCCTCAAGGTAATCAAGGTGGTTATAATGAGCAATCTGGCCAAGGAGGTCAGCGGCAGTGTTGGTGTCAAAACCGGTGGATCTCGGGTAGGGGGTCCCGAACTGTGCATCTAGGCGGATGGTAACAGGAGACAAGGGACACAATGTTTTTACCCAGGTTCAGGCCCTCTCGATGGAGGTAAAACCCTACTCCTTCTTGATTAATATTGATGATATGGGTAGTACAAGAGTAGATCTACCATGAGATCAAAGAGGCTAAACCCTAGAAGCTAGCCTATGGTATGATTGTTGTTCGTCCTATGGACTAAAACCCTCCAGTTTATATAGACACCGGAGAGGGCTAGGGTTACACAGAGTCGGTTACAATGGGAGGAGATCTACATATTCGTATTGCCAAGCTTGCCTTCCACGCCAAGGAAAGTCCCATCCGGACATGGGACGAAGTCTTCAATCTTGTATCTTCATAGTCCGAGAGTCCGGCCAAAGGTTATAGTCCGGCTATCCGGACACCCCCTAATCCAGGACTCCCTCAGTAGCCCCTGAACCAGGCTTCAATGACGACGAGTCCGACGCGCAGATTGTCTTCGGCATTGCAAGGCGGGTTCCTCCTCCGAATACTTCATAGAAGATTTTGAACACAAGGATAGTGTCCGGCTCTGCAAAATAAGTTCCACATACTGTCATAGAGAGAATAATATTTACACAAATCTAATCTGCTGACGTATTCCGTAGCATGTCATCACGCCACAGCCAAGCCTTTATTTGAACCATTTTTACTGTCCCACCTCAGCGCGTTTTGCGAGGCGGTTTCCTTGGCACGTCTTGTCAAAGCAGAGATCGTGTCCCCTTATCCCGAGATTCTCATCAATACGGGTGTGGGTAACCCCACCGCGCCATTGATTATGGCGCTTGGGAGATAAGCGAGTTTTACCAGGCTGGTGGGGACGCATAGTTTTGTCTGCCCATATAAGGGGATAAGGATCCGCCTTTCCATCCACGGCTTCTTCCTCCTTTGCTCATCCATCTTCGCGCACTCAAGCTCCAGTGCCCAAGTCCGCATTCCTCACCTCAACCTTCTCCAGCCATGTCCGGAGAGGGAGGCAAGTGGATGGTCTCCTCCGTTACGGAGGGACACATCAAGAAGCTGAGGAAAGCCGGATACTTGTCTGACGACATCGCGCACCGGCTCCCAGACGAGGGGCAGCTCATCCCCACCCCTAGGCCCCATGAGAGGGTGGTGTTCCTCACCCATTTCCTCCGCGAACTAGGCTTCCCTCTCCACCCGTTTGTCCGGGGACTCATGTTCTACTACGGCCTGGAATTCCACGATATGGCCCCGAACTTCATCCTCAACATCTCGGCGTTCATTGTCGTGTGCGAGGCCTTCCTCTGCATCCAGCCCCACTTCGGCCTATGGCTGAAGACCTTCAATGTTAAGCCGAAGGTAGTGGGCGGCCGCCAGGTAGAGTGCGGAGGCACCATAGTGGGCAAGATGCCCAACGTCCTATGGCTCGAGGGCTCCTTCGTGGAGGCTATAAAGGGGTGGCAATCGGGGTGGTTCTACATCACCGAGCCGCGTGACCCTGAATGAGTCGCAGCCCCCGAGTTCCGATCTGGAATCCGTACGCGGCTCACCTCCTGGAAAGAGAAGGGCCTGCCATGGGGTACAAAAGGAGAGCTGACCGGACTCCAAACAAGCGTCCAAAACCTGGTGAGCAAGAAGCTAAAACTTGTTAACGTAGTCCAGGTCATGCTCATCCGCCGGATCCTCCCGTGCCAACAACGGGATTTCAGCTTGTGGGAGTTCAACTCGGCCCAACACCGAACTCTGAGCAGGCTCTTCGACACAACGTACGAAGATGCCTGGAAGGTGCTATTCAAGGGCGCCGAGGCTCCCGCATCCGCTACCGAGGATCGCGGATTCAGCGCGCAGCGTCAAGCCAACGCGGTAAGCTGTTTTTTCCTCTTACAGGATATTTGTCTTTCATAGTTTAACTCTATGCGGGATCTAAGCCCCCATGCCTTTGACAGGACTGGCAGAGGACGGTCGAACAGATCAACTGTCTGGCTCCTTTGCCCGAAGACCCAGCGGACGCCCGCTTGGCAGAGCAGCTGGTTCCGGCACCTTACGTGGTACCGGAGAAGAAGGCCAAGAAGAAGGCCACGGGAACCCGGAAGAGTTCCCGGCGCCCGGTGGAGTCAGACTCATCGTCCGATGACTCTGAGGCGCACTCCTCCCACGAAGACGAGGAGGAGGAAAGAGAGGTTTCTTCCGCAGCAGGGGGAGAAAAGAAAAGGAAGGCCGCCCCAACTGGGGAGGCCGGAGGGTCCATGAAAGGGAGGACCCTCCCTACGGACTACTCCACCAACGCCAACGACGGCGAAGAGGAGTGGCCGCTCAGGGCCAAGCCCCTGGCAAAATCGTAAGTATTCGGATACCTGAGTGACTCATGGCGTTCCTTTATTGCACAACTTCTCCTAACGCCGAATATAATTATGCAGTCCGCCCAAAGCCCGGCTCGACGTGTCGTCGAGAGGCTCCCTGGATTCGTCGGATGTGAATAGTTTTTCACTTCCGACCGCTACCTCCCCACGCCCTACGGACGACACCGAGGTGTTGTCCCAAAATGTTCCAAGCCAGGAGGAGGTGGTCCTGGAGGCGCCGCAAGGCGACCTCCCAAACTCCAGGCGCAAAGGGGAAAAAACCCCAAGGGCTCCAAGTCCGGCCCTAGGCCGGACACCGCACCAGAACCTTCAATGGTTCTGGAGTCCGGCAGGCGGTCCCCAAGTAAGAAGGGCAAGCCTACGACGTCGGTGACCTCCATCCAACTGGAGGCACCGGATAATTTGCTGGAGGTGCTTAACGGCGCCTCCATCGACGAGGAGCACCGCACTATTATGAGTGCGGTGATCTAGAAGGTTCAGTCCGCCAAAAGCGGGCTGACTGAAGCCTGTGCCAGCCTGCTAATAGGCTTTGAGGTATGTGAAAAATATATGAAATTATTACCGCATAGACAGTAGCCCCTGATGCTCTGTTTGGCGTTCGGAAAGAAAAGCCGAATAGAGGATCTAACAACATTCGCAGGAGTCTAACATAATTAAGTCAATATGCGTATGCAGGCTTCGCTGCTGGCCTCTACCGCACTGACTGCGGAGGTGGATGCGCTGAAGCAGAGCCTCGAGCGGTCCAGGCAAGAGCTCGGACTTGCTAAAAAGGAGCTCGAGGAAAAATAAGGTAAGTAATACCTTGTGGAGTATATTTAAAAAGATGCAGTTGCAAAAAATGTCAGGATCACTATTGGTGTCCTAGGGGCCACGATTGAGGTGGCGACCCTTAAGCAAGCGCTTTCCGAGGCCGAAAAGAAGGTGGCCACGGAGCGCACCGAGCGGGAGAAACATGAGGCACGGGTTGGCAAGGTGCAGCAAGAGCTCCAGGCTCTCATGAAAAAACATGAGAGTTTGAATCTTGACTCAAAGACGCGAGAGTCCGAGCTCGCGGCAGCCCTTGAAAGTGCCAAGTCTGCTAAGGCCGAAGCCCAGAAAGCCCTCCAGGAAGTTGAGGCGATGAAGAAGATAGCGGCGGGTAAGGCATTCTTTATGCAAAGCAAGCACGTGAAAGTGAATTACTTGTTACTTACCCGAATCCGGAGCTCTCCAGGAGCATTCGCAAATTTGCCCCGTAGCGTGTCAGATGTCGCCGCCTTCTACCGGGCCGAGGAGGGCAGCTCGATGGAGAAGGTGTTCTGGTCTCAGTATGCTGAGGCCGGACACTCGGTGCCCTTGAGCGACCAGCTGAAGCAACTAGTCGAGCTCCATAAGGTGGCCGAACAGGCCATGAAGGGCCTTATAGTTCGGCTGTGGCCTGGAGAGGCCCTGCCTGGGAGCTACTTCAGACTGGTGAGGCGGCTGGTGGATGCCTGTCCGTGGCTTGAAGTCGTCAAGCGCTCCATTTGCATCGAAGGTGCCCGTAGGGCACTTGCCCGTGCTAAAGTGCACTTGGGCAAGATGGATGCGGAGAAGCTTGTGAAGGACGGGCCACCGCAGGGCAAGGAGCATCGCCACCCCGAGATGTATTATGAGGGCGTCCTGAAGGGCACCCGCCTTGTGGTGGACGAATGTTCCAAAGATGTAATATTTGAGTGAACTTGTTCGTTTTATCCTGTGCGCTGAAAACTTTGTTCATATGCGCTATGCAACGCTTGTTTAAATTTAAAATATTACCTTCTATGCGGCCGTTTATCGAGTCAGAGAGATGGAGAGTTGTCGGCTTCTTCCCCATGCCACGAGTGCTGGGGTGTTCGGGATAAACCTGAGCACTCTTTTTCCCATTCTTGGGTCCTTCGAGGGAGGTGCTCAGCACAACGAACAAGGCAATCGGACTATAATGCATTGTCACTCTCACTTAGCCAGAGAATTCTATAATTTTAAATTTCAGCGAAGCCCCTAGTGTTCGGAAGACCGAGTTCGGGGCGCTATACACGCCTAGGCCGGACAAAGCCGACTCCTCGCTCTAAGCGGCATAAGTCTTTAGGGACTCGAAACCTCCCGAACAACGACCAACTCTCGCCCTATCATGACAGTCAGTTTTAGCTTTCTCTACTGAGGTGCTTAGCCCAGCTCAACCAGGGCACAATCGCAGTAGTTCTCCCAGCGCTACCTTAGCCGATATAGCGGAACGTAAGGTACCAAAACATGGGAGCCGGGTAAAGCCAACTATTGACCAAAGACATGATTCGGAGCTGATGCATATAATGCTATAAGTTTGGAGGGCTGCACTTTGTGAAAGTGTTCAGACTTCTCACACCATATTATGGGGTGCTTGAGCCCCTAGCATATGGACCATACCAAAGTGTACGGGTGCTAAATATCATAACTGAACATATGTATTGAAAAAGAAATGAATAGAGAATGCAATAATAAGCTGAAGCTAAGCATTGTTTATTTTAAAAGGCTACTGTGAAAGCAGAACGATACAAATAGTGTGATAAGCAAGAGAGGGGACTATTTGACATGTCCCCCTCCAGGGGCGAGCTGCGAGACGGTATGTAAGACAGGTATTTTGCTCGTTATAGAGACCACCTGGGAATTTGATGTAGCTTTCTTCCTCCTTGGTTGTTGCATCGTGTGTTCGGCGATTGTACTGCCGGACAGGCCTTCCGAAGAGTGGAGTCCTGAAAGTAGGAAATAATGAAAAAATCGGGAGCCCCTAGTGCGGTTTAGCCGCATTTTTGGGCGTGCCGTGGTCGTGCCCCTCCCCCCGTGCCCATGGTATTTTCAGAGCGTAGTTATGTACGCGTAGTACTGATTTCGCAGTTTCGCGAGGGCTGGGGTTGGGGCCGTATTACTACGTGTGCTCGGAACGTGCCAGGCGGTCTTGTTGTAGGTTACTCTGGGCGCACTTCACGGTGTCCGGACGTTTAATAGCCGGACTGGAGAATTGCCTTGAGAGGCTGCTTTGTACTTCCACTGCGAGGGCCACCGTGTGCTCCTCCGTTCGAAGAGAGCGTTCGGTGTTTCCATTGACCGTAATGACTCCTCGAGGGCCTGGCATCTTGAGCTTGAGATATGCGTAGTGCGGCACCACATTGAACTTTGCAAATGCGGTTCGTCCGAGCAGTGCGTGATAGCCACTGCGGAACGGGACTATGTCGAAGATTAACTCCTCGCTTCAGAAATTATCCGGGGATCCGAAGACCACTTCAAGTGTAACCGAGCCTGTACAGTAGGCCTCTACACCTGGTATGACGCCTTTAAAGGTCGTTTTTGTGGGTTTAATCCTTGAGGGATCTATGCCCATTTTCCGCACTATATCCTGGTAAAGCAGGTTCAGGCTGCTGTCGCCGTCCATAAGGACTCTAGTGAGGTGAAATCCGTCAATGATTGGGTCTAGAACCAATGCGGCGAATCTGCCATGGCGGATGCTAGTGGGGTGGTCCCTTCGATCAAAAGTGATCGGGCAGGAGGACCATGGGTTGAACTTTGGGGTGACTGGATCCAACGCGTATATGTCCCTGAGTACACGCTTTCGCTCCCTTTTGCGGATGTGGGTTACGTATATCATGTTCACCATCCGCACTTGTGGGGGGAAGCCCTTCTGTCCACTATTGTTCGGCGGCCGGGGCTCTTCGTCCTCGTTGTTGTGCAACCCCTCGTCTCTGTTTTCGGCATTTAGCTTGCCGGCCTGCTTGAACACCCAACAATCCCTGTTGGTGTGATTGGCTGGTTTTTCGGGGGTGCCATGTATCTGGCACGAGCGATCGAGTACACAGTCCAAACTGGACGGGCCCGGAGTGTTCCTCTTAAATGGCTTTTTCCGCTGACCGGGCTTAGAGCCTCTGAATCTGGCATTAACTGCCGTATCTTCAACGTTGTCGCTGTTAATGCGGCGCTTGTGCTTGTTGCGACGCGACCTGCCATTGCTGTCCTTGGTATCCGAATTACCAGGGCTCTTGGTCATGTTATTGTACGAGCCAGCCAGCTGTCTTCTCCCGCGCAAAAGGGGGTCATGAATGTCGTGAGGGCTGCCATAGATTTCGGCTTTTCCTGTCCAAGGTGCCGGGCAAGCCACTCGTCACGGATGTTATGCTTGAAGGCTGCTAGGGCCTTTGTGTCCGGACAGTCGATGATTTGATTTTTCTTGGTTAGGAACCGTGTCCAGAATTGTCTGGCGGATTCTTCTGGCTGCTGAATTATGTGGCTTAGGTCATCGGCGTCTGGTGGTCGCACATAAGTGCCCTGGAAATTGTCGAGGAATGCGGCTTCCTGGTCCTCCCAACAACCAATTGATTCTGCTGGCAGGCTGTTAAGCCAATGCCGAGCTGGTCCTTTAAGCTTGAGTGGGAGGTATTTGATGGCGTGTAGATCATCGCCACGGGCCATGTGGATATGAAGGAGATAGTCCTCGATCCATACCGCAGGATCTGTTGTGCCATCATATGATTCAATGTTTACGGGTTTGAAACCCTCTAGTATTTGATGATCGATTACTTCATCTGTGAAGCATAGTGGGTGTGCGGCGCCTCTATACTGGGCTATATCACGACGTAGCTCAAATGATCTTTGTCTGCTGTGTTCGGCCCAGCCGGATTTACTGTATCCGACGTGACGGTTATTGTCTCGTGTCATGGGGTGCCCGCGCGATCCGTAGATCGATCTTGTTTGCCTTGCCCTATATTCCAACATATCTCGCAGGTCTAGCGCATTTCCCCATGCCTTGGTATTTTTTGAGCGACGCCGGGGTGCGGCTTGAGTGGAGGGCCGGGAGGACTCTCTGTCGCAGCCGTGAGGTGGCCGGTCAGCCGCATCATGCGCTGGTGATGTAGGTTTAAGTGCTTCCTCCTCTAAACGGGGTAGCAACCTGCGCTTTGGGTTGCTCTTGGAGGGGCGTTCGAGTTCGTATTCCTCGGCCGCAAGGACTTCCGTCCATCTGTCGGCTAGCAAGTCTTGATCAGCTCTAAGCTGTTGCTGTTTTTTCTTAAGGCTACTCGCCGTGGCCATAAGCCTGCGCTTAAAGTGCTCTTGTTCGACGGGATCCTCAGGCACGACAAATTCGTCGTCGCCGAGGCTTGCCTCGTCTTCGGAGGGAGGCATGTAATTATCATCCTCTTCTTCTCTGTCTGCCTCTCTCTCAGGGGGGCTGGCTTCTCCATCCTCTTGCGTTGAATCTTGCTGGAGGGAATTGTCTTCGGCGCTGTCCGGGGTGTTATTATCTCCCATGCCGGCATCACCGTTTTTGCTTTGGCGGGACTTAAAGCGGCGCCGCTGACGCTGGCGCTTGGGTTGCTTCTTGGAGGGGTCATCCCCTGTTGTTCCGTCGCCATTGCCTTCTTTGGGTGTATCCATAATATATATGTCATATGACGAGGTGGCTTTCCAGTGTCCTATAGGCGCTGGTTCATGTTCGTCTCCTACATCGTCGTCCATACCGTCAATGTCTTCGGAGTAGAAGTGGAGCATGTCGGTTAAATCATCGACAGTGGCTACGAAGTGGGTGGTGGGTGGGCGTCGAATTTCTTCCTCGTCCGCATCCCAATCCTGTTGGCCATAATCCGGCCAGGGCTCTCCTGACAAAGAGAGAGACCTTAGTGAATTCAGAATGTCGCCGAAGGGCGAGTGCTGAAAGATATCCACGGTGATGAATTCCATGATCGGCGCCCAATCGGATTCGATTGGCAGGGGCGCGGAAGGTTCGGAGTCCGGAAAAGAGTCCGGCACCTTGGACACGGGCTTCGCAGAGGATGAGGCTGGTGTTCGGCTCGATCGTCGTTGAGACTGCAGCCCCTGAGGTGGTGTCTAGCCACCCGTCCTCGATCGGCGCAGTTGGCTCTGAGCTAAGGGTCGGAGCTGATGCGGGCGCGGCCTCTAGGGTACTATTCGGTGGCAGAGCTAGGTCATACCCATCATGACAGTGCGGCGCGCCTGGCTGTGGCTCGAATCCGTCGAAGATCAAGTCTCCGCAGATGTTGGCCGTGTAGTTCAAACTTCCAAATCTGACCTGATGGCTAGGGGCGTAGCTTTCAATCTGCTCCAGATGGCCAAGCGAATTAGCCCGCAGTGCAAAGCTGCCGAACACGAAGATCTGTCCGGGGAGAAAGGTCTCACCCTGGACCGCATCATTGTTGATGATCGGAGGAGCCATCGGGCCTAAAGGTGACGACACAGAGGAACTTTCAATGAAAGCACCAATGTCTGTGTCAAAACCGGCGGATCTCGGGTAGGGGGTCCCGAACTGTGCGTCTCGGCGGATGGTAACAGGAGACAAGGGACACAATGTTTTTACCCAGGTTCGGGCCCTCTCGATGGAGGTAAAACACTACTCCTGCTTGATTAATATTGATGATATGGGTAGTACAAGAGTAGATCTACCACGAGATCAAAGAGGCTAAACCCTAGAAGCTAGCCTATGGTATGATTGTTGTTCGTCCTATGGACTAAAACCCTCCGGTTTATATAGACACCGGAGAGGGCTAGGGTTACATAGAGTCGGTTATAATGGGAGGAGATCTACATATCCGTATTGCCAAGCTTGCCTTCCACGCCAAGGAAAGTCCCATCCGGACACGGGACGAAGTCTTCAATCTTGTATCTTCATAGTCCGAGAGTCCGGCCAAAGGTTATAGTTCGGCTATCCGGACACCCCCTAATCCAGGACTCCCTCAAGCAACAATCTGGGTTTTAGAGTAACCCAAAGCAGCTAAGTAGTGGGCAGTATCATGTGTTCACCACCAATTTATGCACAAGGGACCAGAAACTTCGTAAGAGAGCAGTAACCGTTGTTGAGCCGGCGGTTCCTCGTTATTTGAGATGGTCTGAGCAGCCTATTCTATGGAGTAGGGAGGATCACCCTCCCCGGGTTGACAATCCAGGTCATCTGGCTTTGGTGGTGGCGCCTTAGGTTTGTGGATATAAATTCACTAAAGTACTCATGGACGGAGGCAGTAGCATCAACATCCTCTATTATGAGACGTTCCGTCGCATGGGGTTGACTGACAAAAGTCTTAAGACGTCCAACACTGTTTTTCATGTAGTGGTGCCTGGTAAGTCGGCATACCCAGTGAGTAAGATTGAGTTGGAGGTAGCTTTTGGAGATGAGCATGATTCCAGGGCTAAAAAATTAACCTTTGAGGCGGTCAAAATCAAGAGCTCGTATCACGCCTGTTTGGATGACCGGCTTATGCAAAATTCATGGCACGGCTGTGTTATGTTTATCTGCAGCTCAAGATGCCGGCTTATAAAGGTACTATCATAGTACATGGAAGTCGGAAGATAGCCTTAGAGTGTGAGGAAGGCAATTCTGCTTATGCGGAGTCTGTTTGCGCGACGGAGGAGTTAAAGTTCTACAAAGACAACATTGACCCGTCAGACATGACATCTTTGAAGAATCCAACTACAGAATATGAGCCGGTGCTGAAGTTTAAGTCAGCTGACAATACTAAGATGATTGATTTTGTGCCTGGCGACTCATCCAAACAATTCATTATTAGTGCTAATTTGGATCCCAAATAGGAAGGCACGCTCATCGAGTTCATCCATGAGAACCGGGACATCTTTGCATGGAAGCCTTCTGACATGCCGGGTGTACCGAGAGAACTCGCTGAGCACACTCTCAATATCGATCCAAAGTTTAAGCCGATCAGGCAGTTTCTTCGGCGGTTCAACGAGGAAAGGCGGAAGGCTATTGGAGAAGAGGTGGCCCGGCTTTTGGCGGCCGGGTTCATTATTGAAGTCTTTCATCCAGAATGGCTGGCTAACCCGGTGCTTGTGCTTAAAAAGAACGACACCTGGCGTATGTGTGTGGATTACACATACTTAAACAAAGTTTGTCCGGCTAGTCCTTTTGCTCTCCCTCGTATTGATCAAATCATTGATGCTATGGCAGGTTGTGAGCGTTTGAGCTTTTTGGATGCTTATTATGGTTACCATCAGATAAAAATGGCGGTTAAGGACTAGGAGAAGACAGCTTTGATTACTCCATTTGGAGCGTTTTGCTATGTGTCCATAACTTTTGGGCTTAAGAGTGCCCAGGCGACTTATCAGCGGTGTGTGTGCAGAACTGTCTTCACAATCAGATTGGGCGTAATGTTCATGCTTATGTGGACGATATAGTGGTGAAATCCAGAGAGAAGGAAACCTTGATAGATGATCTGAAGGAAACCCTTGATAACCTCCGGGTCTACAAGATGATGCTTAACCTGGCCAAGTGTGTTTTTGGAGTTCCGGCGGGCAAGCTTTTGGGTTTTTTGGTGTCTAATAGAGGCATTGAGGCTAACCTGGAGAAAATTAAGGTGATTACATCTTTGGCTAAGCCGGCGTGCATCAATGACGTTCAGCGGCTGGCGGGTCATGTTGTAGCTTTAAGCCGGTTCATAAGCCGGTTAGGTGAGAAGGCTATGCCATTATATCAAATGATGAAGAAGACCGATGGTTTTGTTTGGAGTGATGCTGCTAACTCTACCTTTGAAGATCTGAAAAGACAGCTCGCTGAGCCACCGGTTCTTGCTTCTCCCATTGATAAGGAGCCACTGTTGTTATATGTGGCTGCTAACACACGTGCTGTCAGTGCGGCCATCGTTGTAGAGCACAAAGAGGCTGGCAAGGAATATCCGGTTCAATGGCCGGTTTACTACGTCAGTGAGGTGCTCATTGAGTCCAAACAAAGATATCCACATTGGCAGAAACTTGTTTATGGGGTGTTCATGGCGAGCCGGAAGCTTAAGCATTACTTTCAGGGTCATCCTATCACTATGGTTAGCTCTGCTCCTTTAGGAGGTATTATTCAAAATAGAGAAGCCACGGGACAAGTTGCCAAGTGGGTCATTGAACTTGGTCTCATGGTTTAAAGTATGTGCCACGTACTACCATCAAATATCAAGCACTAGTGGGCTTCATTAACGATTGGACGGAGTTGCAGATACTCGAAGAGAAGCCAAACAACACATATTGGACGATTCATTATGATGGGTCTAGGCAATTGGAAGGCTCGGGGGCTGGAGTTGTTTTAACTTCCCCTCGAGGTGAAATTTTTTGTTATGTGTTGCGGTTGATGTTTCCTTGTACTAACAACGCAGCTGAGTATGAGGCTTTACTCCATGGTCTTCGAATGGCTAAAGAAATGAGTTTAAGCCGGGTAAGATGCCTTGGCGACTCAGATTTGGTGGCTCAGCAAGTATCAGGCAAATGGGACTCCAAGGATCCTCTCATGGCGGCTTATCGCCGTGAGGTTGACGTTGTTGCTGGACACTTCAAGGGTTATCAAGTGGATCACATTGACCGTAGAAAGAACGAAGCAGCTGATGCTTTAAGACGGTTGGGATCTCAGCATAAGCCGGTGCCGCCTAACACTTTTTTAGATGTTCTGCATAACCCTTCTATCAAATTGCCTACAGAGGAAGACTTAGCTATTCCAGACCCGGAAGCACAATTGGTGGCAGCTCTTCATGTTATTCTAGATTGGACAGTGCCGTATTTGGCTTATATGACCCGGGGCGAGTTGCCGGAGGATGAGACCTTGGCTAGACAGATAACCCGGCGGTCTAAGTCAATGACAATTTCCAATGGTGAGTTGTATCATCGCAGTGTCACCGGAGCATTTCAACGTTGTGTATCTCCTCAAGAAGGTCATGAAATTCTCCATGAGATCCATGAAGGAGATTATGGCCATCATGCAGGTTCAAAGTCTCTTGTGGCCAAAGCTTTCCGTCATGGTTTTTACTGGCTAACGGCTCACGCCGATGCGGAGGTTCTGGTCAGTAGGTGCGATGAGTGTCAAAAATTCGCATGACGGGCGCACGTGCCGGCTCAGGAATTACGGATGATTCCAATTACTTGGCCATTTGCAGTCTGGGGGCTTGATATGGTTGGACCTTTCAAAAGATCCAAAGATAAAAAGACGCACCTTTTGGTGGTAGTGGACAAATTCACAAAGTGGGTTGAGGCAAAGCCGGTTAGTAAGTGTGATGCGGCCACGTCGGTTCAATTCATGAAGAAAGTGATCTTTTGTTTTGGCTTTCCACACAACATTATCACTGACAATGGCACTAACCTGTCCCAAGGAGCTATGGAAGAATTCTATCAACGGGAACATATCTGGCTTGATGTTTCATCAGTAGCTCACCCCCAATCCAATGGTCAAGCTGAAAGAGCCAATCAGGAAATCCTGAAAGGTTTAAAACCCTGGCTTATGGTCCCTTTACAACGGATGCCGGGTTGTTGGGTGGAAGAGTTACCCTCTGTGATATGGAGCATCAATACTACCCCGAACAGATCTACGGGTTATATGCCTTTCTTCATGGTTTATGGAGCAGAGGCAGTCCTGCCCAGTGACATCCGTCATGACTCGCCCCGAGTGGCGGCTTACATTGAAGCTGATAACGAACAAGCCCTTCAGGATGCGCTCGACCTATTGGATGAAGAGCATGACTTAGCAGCAGCCCGCTCAGTGATTTACCAACAGGACCTGCGCCGTTATCATAGTCGCCGGGTTAAGTCAAGAACCTTCCAAGAAGGTGACCTGGTGCTCCGGCTCATCCAGGATTAGTCTGATGCATACAAGCTATCCCCACCTTAGGAAGGACCCTTTTGGCCAGCAAAAATGTGAATAACAGGTCATAATATCTTATCGATGTTCGAGAGCACAAAGACCCACGTAAGTCGGAGGAGGAGACCCGCCAGCCGTGGAATATTGCTCATCTTCGGCCTTACTACAATTGAGCCACCGGCTCTCATAATTTACATACTTTGACGTTGTATATATTATGATAAGTAATAAAGCAGGACCTCTGTCCTTTTCATCTTTAATGATCACATGTCTTTGTTATTTTAATTATAAAACGACCAATTGGGGGCTGATCGTATTCGAATTTAGCCTAACCCTCTTGGTCCGGCTCATGGTCGTATTCAAATCTAGCCGTTAAACCTCAAGGTCATTTGGGGGCTTCCTGTTCAAACATAGGTCATATTCGAACCAAAGAGAACATAGCTGTCGTTACCCTCTTGATCGGCACAAAGCCAAACTCGGTATGGGGCTTCTTGATCGTATCCGAATCATAGCTTAACCCCTTTTGGGTCCGACTTGGATCGTATTCAAATCAGGGTCATTAAAAACCTCTCAAGGTCATTTGGGGGCTTCTTGTTCAAGCATAGGTCGTATTCGAACCAAAGAGAACATAGCTCTCGGTACCCTCTTGATCGGCGCAACGCCACAACCACTGGGGGCTACATGATCGTATTTGAATCCTAGCTTAACCCCTTTGGTCCGGTTTACTGATCGTATTCGAATCAGAAGCCTCCAACTTTTTTCTTGGTATTTGACTTACATTGTTTGAAAGCTAATCTTTTGTTTTACTGGTTTTTGTTGTCTAGAATCTAACTGTAAGTATGGTTTCAATTTAAACCGGCTTGGTTCTTTGACAATGAGTTGCCAGTGTATAACAGTCATCATGCATATGGAAGTATTGGCCTCTAAAAAGATTGGGTTGTCACCCTTACTGTTCGGGTCACATAAGCCAGCAGTCCAGATTCAAGAACACAGGTATGATATTGTCGTCTAAAGTTCATAAACAGACTTATCTGTGTTTTCTTTAATCAAAGACTTTCTAGCTTTATTTATCCTTACATCTAGCCTTGATTATACCGTTATGTTTTCATAGTTATGTATTAGGTGTTTTGACCCGTCCAGCGACAAACTGCCAGGACAGTTTCTCATCTTTTACATACAGGAACAGATTCAAACGCTACAGATATGATAAAGGATATAAAGCATATATTGACATGACAGATAAAAATGTTGTACGCAGTATGATATGCATGATGGCATAGGCAGAACATGAAGTTTTAAGCTAGCCTATTACAAGGCGTTGCGAGCCCAAAAGGTTAAAACTATTTTTCTCCTAAGCAGATGTTAAGATAAAGCCGGTTCATTAAATCTTAGCCGATTATTTGGATGGTTACGACTCCTCCCTCGCCGGTTCATATTCCTCCACTGTTTGGAAACTGGACTTGGACCAATCAAAGCCATGAAGAGCAATGAACTCTGCTTCATCATCAATTAGACCAGACGGGTCAATTTCTGGGGCAAAGGTGTGTTGGCAAACCGGCGGGACTAGATCTGTCACTTTATGCGAAGGAGTTGCCATCTTTTTATTCTCAGCGTCAAAACCCTGCTGATACTTATCAACATTGGTCTCGTCGCCAAGGATGGTAGCATGAGGACGAATTCCCCTCACACAAGCAGCAAAATCTTCTTGATCAAACGGAGTCCCATCTTCCTTAAAGCTGGGATACCCCTTGGATACATCCGCCGAGTCTAGCTCTGGCACCTAGGCTTTGGAGCGGCTTAGAGCAGTTAGGGCTCCGGCTCTCGCACAAAACCGCTTGACTTCTTGGAATCTAGCGGGTAAGATAGATAACTTCTTCAAGACATCACTCAAAAATTTTGGTCCTTGGTTGGCTGGGGAGATAATCGCAAGAGCCCGTTGAGCTCCAGTATAAAGTTGCTCCACCAGGGTGTAAACCGCCTTGAGCTTTATCAAGCTGTTTTGGCTTAGATTGCTTCTCTGTGGACCTATGAGGTATTCCAAAAAGTTAAGCAGGCGGATTACATTATGATGGCACAAGTAGAGTTTAAGTAAATAATATGAGAACTCACCAAAGAATGCAGAGACCATCTGAGACACACGGCTTTTTAAACTGGTGAGTTCAGCGGTAACCTCTTTGAGAGCCGCCTCGGCTGTTTCAGCATGCTATGTCAGCAAGGTTTTTTCATCGGCCCAAGATTTTTTCTCTACATCAAAACTGGTCTTCAGTTTCTCTGCTTCAGATAGGCTCAACTGGAGTTTGGATTCGGTATTCTTTATCTCAATCTCTTGAGCCGCCAACCGGGTTTTTGCATCAGCCAGTTGAGAATCCAAGCCAGTTATGGCAGTCTACAGACATGTATAGGTGTGTCAAAGTTTATTCCAATAAAAGTCATAATGATTAAAGTCCCAAGTTCTTTGCAAAGCAACACAACTCGGCACTTGGGTGCTAATGTCTGCCAAAGCAATTTTTAAATGCAGAAATGACTCTTTTAAAAAGTCCCAAGTGTTTTACAGGTAACAACGCTTGGCACTTGGGGGCTAATGCATGATATTCAGGAAGTTTTTCTTCTTAAGACGGATAGCAATATTAGTTTGGACTGGGTCAAGAAAGTTATGAAGTTAAGTACCGGCTCATTCATAATGGATTAAGCCGGCCCTTGGGGACTACAGGTGATATTATGCTCATCAACCTATATCACAAGTCTATAGGTCATTCTAGTTTGTCATAATCAGGAGACTTGGGGGGCTGGTAGAGCAAATAACCTAATGAAAGCCGGAGAACATACCTCATATTTAAGTTGCAGCTATTTGACCATCTCAATTTCAGAGTCATGGCTGGAATGCACATGGCTAAGATAGCCAGATAGTACATCACTAATACTCAGGTGAGCATAGTGAGAGATGTCAAACCACATTTTTGCTTTTCCAAAGCCTCTTGCTTGGCGGAGTGTCTGGCTAGCACAATTGGATTGCCCGGTTCAAAAAATCTACTACCAGTGATTAATACGTCACTGTCGTAAGTCGCCGGCGGGTTAGCTGAGCTTGACGGTTCAACATTAGATGGGCTGAGAACAGTTTCGTCAACAGACGGCTCGCGAGGATCTATTCGAACGTTGACAACAGGGTCTTCTGGTGCTTCAGGTTGTCCTGGGGCAGGAGTTGGCAGTGCCGGTTCAGCGGCGTCCGGGTTTTCAGTCTGCTTAAGAAGTATAATTATCTTTACCACTAAGAGGAATTTTATGAGTCAGTATAATGATACGGACATAAAGATGCAGAAGAAGGATAATTATCTTTACCCAGGGGTAGTCTTGAAGGCCGGAAGTTGAGTTTGTGAAGAATCACCAGAGGAACGAGAGTCCTCCTGCAAAAGTGAAATCACAATTAAAAAGAGCAAGGAAGTAGATTCATTGATAAAGGCAAAAGTCAAAGGTGAAAGAAACCTCATTCTGGCGTTTCCGAGGAGTTTTCGGTAAGCTGGAGGGTAGTTCATTCTCGTCATTGGTCCAGGTCTGACGGCGGCTCTCATGTTGTAGTTTTTTCAAAAGAAAATGAGGATCCAAATAAGCCAAAGGATGTGAAAACCTTACTTTCTGGGTTACCAGTCGAGGTTTCTGTCTTGGCAAAGGTTCTGAGTCGGAGGAAATAGTTACCTCTTCTTCTACTGCCTGGCTGGCCCCCGTGTCATCCTGGCAATAGTCAGTGTCAATAAGGTTGTTAAAAAGCAGACCAAGAGAATCAAGGGCTACCTCCGACTTAGAGGCATCATCCAACTTGAGGAGATCAGAAGCGGTTGTTTTCTTTTTGGATTTTCTGGTGGTCTTGTTTGCGGCTATTGCGGCGGCTCTAGCTTTCTTGGCGGCTTCATGATCATATTTGACTTTCCAAAAGTCAGATTTGGCCTGTAGGCAAATAACAGGTTGAAACATCATGCAAGTGCTTAACTATTAAAGAAAAATT
Source organism: Triticum dicoccoides (assembly GCF_002162155.2). Lineage (NCBI taxonomy): Eukaryota > Viridiplantae > Streptophyta > Magnoliopsida > Poales > Poaceae > Triticum > Triticum dicoccoides. The sequence continues at coordinate 195,017,558 of NC_041392.1, forward strand.
GAATCAAGGGGATTTACCTCTCGTGCCGGGTTAAGTTTGTAGAAAGGATTTGAAAGTGCGTTATATTGACTAGAGGGGGGGGGGTGAATAGGTAATTTTTATGAAAGTCTTCAAAACATGGAAGTTATGAAGACAAACAATAGAAATAAACCTATTACCCTGCAGCGGGAGGTAGACTACACTAGGCAAGCCATAGTCAAGTATTCAATAGGGTGAAAGCACAATGACTAATAGCATCAATGTAGTAAGGATCAGGTAGGAAGATATTGTGAAGCCACACAGAACACGCAGTCACTCAGTGAAGACAAAAGATAGTGCGAACATACAATGACTTCACAAGGAGTAACAGTAAGTAAAGGGAAGGGAAGATGAAACCAGTGACTCGCTGAAGACAATGATTTGTTGGACCAGTTCCAGTTGCTGTGACAAGTGTACGTCTGGTTAGGGCAGCTAGGTATTTAAACCTTAGGACACACAGTCCCGGACACCCAGTCCTGAACACGCAGCTCAGGACACCCATTCCTCACCGTATTCCCCTTGAGCTAAGGTCACACAGACCTCGCCCAATCACTCTGGTAAGTCTTCAAGGTAGACTCCCAAATCTTCACAGACTTCGTTCACCGGCAATCCACAATGTCTCTTGGATGCTCAGAACGCGACGCCTAACCTGCTGGAGGATGCACAGTCCTCAAGTGTAATAAGTCTTCAGATCACACAGACAAGAAGACTTAAGTGATGCCTAATTCTCTTTGGCTCTGGGTGGTTAGGGCTTTATCCTCGCAAGGAATTCTCTCTCAAAGGCTTCGAGGTGGGTTGCTCTCAAACGACAAAATCCGTACTCTGAATCTGAGCAGCCAACCGTTTATGGTTGTAGGGGGTGGGCTATTTATAGCCACTTGGCAACCCGACTTGATTTGTCCGAAATGACCCTGGGTCACTAAGGAACTGACACGTGTTCCAACGGTCAGATTTCAAACTCACGCGGCAACTTTACTTGGGCTTCAAGCAAAGCTGACTTGCCCGACTTTGGACAAGATTCGCTCTCAAAGTCTTCACTCGAAGACATAGGTTTTGTTTAAGCATCACTTCAGTCATTCTGACTGGTTCTCTTGGACCCCACTTAACAGTACGGTGGTTCCTATGACTCAATACAGAAGAAAAAGAACTACGAAAGATCTAAGTCTTCGAGCTCCATAGGCTTCATGTGGTGTCTTCTCTTGTCATAGTCTTCAATGTGAATATATTCATATACCACCTTTGACTTCAATGTCTTCATACATTTTTAGGGGTCATCTCTGGTAGGAAAACCGAATCAATGAGGGACTTCTACCTGTGTTATCCTGCAATTCTCACAAACACATTAGTCCCTCAACTAGGTTTGTCGTCAATACTCCAAAACCAACTAGGGGTGGCACTAGATGCACTTACAATCTCCCCCTTTTTGGTAATTGATGACAAACTAGTTGAAGTTTTCAACGGGGAATATAATATGTGAAATTGTAAAGGATAAGGAATTGTCTTCATAAGTTGCAAGGGCTCCCCCTGAAGATGTGCATATAAGTAATTTGCTTTTGGAATGCAAATGCACATGGCAGGTTGTACTTGTGGAGATCCACTTCAACTTATGATGACAATCCACTATGCATGTGAAAGTATATGAAGATAATGACATGCATAATGTAAAATGGACGTCTGCAGAATGATCTAAGTGCGGAATTTATCGTCGCACATGCGGAATTTATCATCGCAACACAAGGTGGCAGATAAGTAGCAGACGACCATCGAGTTTAAGTGTTACCACTCAAAGAACCAAATGTAGCAAAACGAGAGTTGTAAGCACGAAGCAAAATATAAAGCACCCGCCCATATGGAACCGCTTGAAGACTATCAACCTCATATGCTTCTCCCCCTTTTGTCAGTAAGGACCAAAAAGGTTTGAAGACATAGAGCATCTACTCGTTCCCATGAGGAGTAGGTGAAGCAGCAGGGTCGTTGGTGGTGTTTGGCAGTGCTGAAGAGCTTGGAGTAGAGTCGAAGCGTGCTGAAGGAGGTGGCGGTGAAGTAGCATCGTCTTCATCCTCGATCACTCTGGCATTCACAGTTGCAGCAGAGGAAGAGAACTTAGAGTCTTCAAGCGATGGAGTTCGTCGCAGCACTGCCCTTCGAGGAGGTGTGGAGTCAAACTTGAATCGCTCAGTGAAGCCATCCTCTTAAAGATCATCTTCAGAACACATCAGCGTTAGCCCTTTCCATGTGCGGCGAGAGGTTTCATGGGCAACAAAAGCATTCTTGGTGGCAAGATTGCGAATGCAATTAACATCTACTAAGAGGCTTTGCATTTGACGCTTCAGCCAGTCATGATGCCTATCCTGTTTCTAATGAAGAGCCACAAGAAGCTCTCGGTCATTGAGAACATGAGTGCGCTTCTTGGGTCATGGAGCAGTTGTACTGTCAGTGGCTTCAGTGAGAGCAGGATGCGGTGCACGTGTAGTGCCAGCCAAAGGATACACACGAGTTACGGCTTCCACGCCTTCAAAGTTCTGAGTGAAACTTTGATGCTCTGCATTCTGAAGACTGAGAGGTTCCTTGGCAGGCTCAGGATAGATGGCTTCAATAGACATATCCACATCAGGCAAAAAGATCCGATGGTTGCGGGCCGAGGGCTGATATGAGATAGCGGAGTGAAGTTTGATCAGCCGCATCACCCAAGGGGCATAGAACTTCAAACCAAACAGATCAGAGCCAGATGCAGCAAGTTGGCGAATGAAGAAATCCTGTGTATTGAAGCATTTTCCATGAAGAATGTAGAAGACCAAGGTCTTCATTGCACCTTCCAGCTTGGCATGGGGAGAATGTCCTTTGATTGGCCAGAGAGTTCGCCTTATGATGTGATAAATGGTTCTTGGCAGATACTCAAGGTCTTCAACGAAGAACTCCGTGGGATAAGGAGCATTTTGGAGCAATGGCTTCATCATACTGAGCATCTGACTCATATTAGGTTTAGTCTTCTGAAAGATGCTCTCAATAGCTTCACTATGAAGCTGACAGCCATGCTCGTAGAGATCGCCAGGAGTGGGCAAACCAGTGAGCTCAATGATGTCAAAGGCTTTGGCTTCGTGATGAACGTTTCCTGTCATCCACTCCAGGACCCAAGTCTTTGGATCTCTGCTATACCCGCGGATGTGAAGTGTGGCATAGAATTGGAGCATCAACTCTTCATTCCAATGCTCTTGGTCAGTGACGAACGGCAGCAGTCCAACCTCTTTGAAGCAATCCAGAGCTTCTTCCAGACAGGGCAGACCAGCTATTGCTTCAATGTCAAGGCGCTTGTGTGGGAAGATGCGACCTTGGTTGTAAAGAACGCATGAGTAATAGCTTCACTGCGGATAACTCCAGAACCGATCAGATGATATTCTTTCCCTGGAGTAGGGGTTCCTGGAGCTGTTGAAGAATGTGTTGTCTATTCTGAAGCCATTGATATTGAAGGAGCCAGGTGCTGATGCAGGACCTGGGAACCTTGGCAATCATGGGATTGGATTCTGTACCTAAGGCATGTGCTCAACATGATAGTCGAATTGGGGACCGGCAGCAGACTCAGGAACAGAAGTGGCGGGAGCAGTGGCTTCGCTGACTTCTGGTGCTTTTGTTGGTGAGGGCTCCACATTAGCTTCAGCCATGACAACGTCAGTGGCTTCAGTGGTGTTGGTGGTGGCAGCCTCAAGATGTTCAACCTCCACTTGACGAGCAGGAGGATCGGTCACGATCACGTTCTCCTCGAGAACTGCTTCTTGGTGGGACAGGGGAGTGGAAACTTGTGGGACTTCTTCTTCATCGGCTGATGCAGCCGGAATGTCTTCAGCAGTTTCAGCTTCAGACGCAGAGACTGGAGGCCTAGGTCCTTTGCGAAGCCTGCGCAACGCAGGCAACGCCTGTGTAGTTGGAGTTGGCTGGGCCTCAAAGTCTTCTTCCTCTTGTGGGCGATCAGCCCATGAAGCATCCTGAGCGATTGGCGTCAGAGGACGACCAATGCTGATGAGTTCGCTGTTCTCGAGCTGAGGAAGGACTGCACCATCTTATACATGGTCATGTTGACCAATGTCTTCAACAACGATGGGATCAGCTGCTGGAAAGTCTTCAGCTTCATGAGCCTCTGTGAAAGCAGGCTCATGGATTGTCAGTTGGCGTTCAGCGTCAGGACAAACCATGGAAATGGGTTCAACTATCAAAGGCTCTGTGGGAGCAGCCCGATCTTTCTTGGTCATTCTTTTCTTCTTGCACTACTGGAATCAGCTACTTTGCCATCTGCCAGTTCTTTGCCGTCCGCTAGCGGACGGCAAAGAAGCTCTTTGCCATGAGCTTCCAAAAAGCAGACGGCAAAGAACTGGCTGATGGCAAAGACCAAATTTTCCATCAACCAGTTCTTTGCCGTCTGCTAGCGGACGGCAAAGAGGGAGGGGCCCCACTGACGAGCTGCAAAAAAAAACCTAACGGCCCCCTCTTTGCCGTCCGC